>NW_009213784.1:73691-74906 GCF_000690835.1 Fulmarus glacialis
AGGGCAAGCAGACAGGCAAAGAATAGAGAGTAGGAGACACAGAAATACAAAATAATGAAAAGAAGTAGAATATTAGAAAAACTGGAGAGATAATTAAACTGCAAAAACTCTGAAACTGAAGCTAAGTGAGAATAAAGAGGATGGAAAAGAAAAGAAAAAGTAAAAAAAAAAAAAAAAAAGAAGGCCTGATAAAGAAATAAATGTAGAAAATATATTTAAAATGAAAACAGGGAAAAAAAAAAGTGAAAGTGATTCTATGGAGATGAAGAGAGAATATGAGTGGGAAACTAAGGGCAGTTTTCTATTTTGTAAAGTACTGGAAACCTGCCCATAAAAAGGGCTATATAAAACCTTGTCATTACTGTTGGTTATTTATTGCCCCTTTCTCATCAGGCAAGCTACACTGATGTAGCTATGTCCAGGCCTTGGAAGAGGATGGTGCCACTTTCGATACTAGCTTAGATAAAGAGGTCTATATTTATGTTTACAGACAGACTCTTTTTTTCCTTTGTGGCTGTGGCATCCTAGTAACTGAGACCTGCGTAGTGCAAATGAAAGGAGTTTGCTGGACTGATGAAGCAACTTTTTCCTCTGGGTCTTAGGCTCCGTGTCCACTCCCTGCCAGGACAGGTGCGTCCCACACACGTAACACCTGTACACGCTGACAAGTCTCTCCCTCCGTGAGGTCGCGGGCATCATGGGGAGGAGCGTTTCGGGTCAGGCTTGAGGTACATTGGGAAAGGCGGGCACGTGGGGGAGGTTGCAGAGTGCCAGACTGCACTGCGCCTGGCTGCGGCCAGTGCTTTTTGAGCTCTCATTTTCATGAACACACCATTCATTCATAAATTTTTAAAGGGGAAAGAATCATTGTTTAATGAACTTTTGTGAAGAAAACGGAGCAAGGGAGAAAAGAAAAGAAACACTGTGAGCCCCTACTCCCTAGACTTATGACCTGCATAACTCCAATCATTGTGTTATTTAGCCAGCCTTCCTGTTTAGCTGACATTAAATTTGTATGCTCCCACATGGTTGAGCTGCTACTTTTTTTATCCATGCAGCTGGGATTCTCTGAGGGAACATGATGGGTCAGGGGGAGGAGGGGAGGCGAGGACAGCCGTCTCCAAAATGCTGTGGATGTGCCTTTCCGGCTCTACGCTGCTTGCACTCAGGCAGGTACAAGCTGACGGGAATCGGCAGCGGCAGGCCAGCGGAAGC
>NW_009213784.1:74937-182541 GCF_000690835.1 Fulmarus glacialis
GCCTCCGTGGCTTTTTTATTCTTCCGAGCGCTCTGAAAATGTGGGTGTGCATGTTAAAACTGCCCTGTGAGGCAGCTCTGACATGTGGGGCTGCCTGGCACAAACACAGCACATAATAACACAAAGTATTTGGCAGCGTTACAGGGCTAATCTTTACGTAACTGTTCCCGAACAACTTCTCTAGCGCACAGAGCACAAACAAGCTTTCCATCAGCCTTCGGCTGCATGCAGATTGTCTTGTGTCACCTGCTTCTCTGCTGAGCAAATACTGGCTGTGGTCATGGCAAGGAAAACCTTCTTTTGCATTCGTAACTGGCTCTCCCTAAATTGCCTCCTTGTTTTCCAACGCTATTCATGAACCATAGGCGTGTTTGTCAAGAACATCCCCTTTTATAAAATTTTTCCTCTTAAGCACAGATGTATGCAGGAAATTATGTTGTGGATTGTTTTCAGGAGAGCAGTGGGAAAACAGGGTCTGATTCTTCAATGGTTGCTCCCCTGTTGACTAAAGTCATAGGAGGAGGAATGTCTTTTATAGTTAAGACACTGGTGCGGGACTTTGGGGACCTGATATTGGAATAATAATGTTTCATTCCTTCTACCCTTTGCCCTTCTTGTCAGATTTCAGTGTAAGCTCTTTACGATTATCTCCTACGGTTTTGTTGCCTGGTTCAATGGGGCCTGGTCTCCATGAGGGCTTTTGTACTGCAGACAGCAACACCAGGGCACATACCGGCAATAACAAAATCAGGGAAAGAAAATAAAGACTAGAGCTTCCCAAGCACCTTTGATCAGTGGTAATGGGTTTCCTGCTCTCGAACAAAGGTGATCAGGTGCAAACCTTTTCTTTGGCAGGCAGAAGATGAGTGTCTCCCCCGACCTCAGGTACCACCATCCGCCCGGTGCCACCTCCCCACCCGCAATGCTCCTCGATTTGGGTGCTCTTTTCACTCAGCATTGCGCAGCCACAACACAAGTGCTGCTGCACAGCAAAGCCATGTGGCAAATGTATAAAAGTATGTACGTTTCTGAATGCTGGAAGAGAGCCCTAATTCTGTTGGCAGCGAAGCTGACTCTCCTTCTTTCCTCGGAGTGGGGCCCACAGCATTCCTCGGTCCCACAGACATAAACCCTCCCTGGATTTCTCCCGGCGCGGCGGCGGGCTGCCAGCCTGCGCGTTCGCCCTCGGCAGCCGCTCCGGGAGGGGCAACGCCTCTGCCTCGATGCTCGGGGAGGCTGAGCTCCCGGCTCCGGGCTCGTCAAACTGCCTCCGAGGCAGCGTAGGTCAAACTGGGGACCCTCTCCTGGTTCTCCGTTTAATCTTAGCTCGTGAGGAAAAGGTTTCGTACCAGGAAGGAGGCAAAGCAAAGGGAGATTGCCAGACCCAAATGTTCCATAGTTGCGAAGATGGTTTCTAAATACTGAGCTTTAAAAATAATTTGGTTTGCGTGGGGAGGGGTGAGAAGGGGGAGATCTTTCTATTTGCCTGCTGGGATTTGGAGTCTATAGTTTCCTGGCGACACATTTCCAAGTTTTTATCATCAACTATAGGGGCTAGAAAACACACTCTCATGTTAAAGGAAAGCTGAAATTCCCCCTAGTCCTACACACTGAAGATCATCTGGAGCTTTAACCCTGACTAAATTGCAACAAAATCTTTAGAATTGGCCCGTGCAATATGTCTCTTACCAAAGAAAGAAAAATCCATACAAAAAAAGTTGTTAAGCAGTCCTGGGCAAGTGCAACTGTTAAGGGAGCAGGCACTCAGATACAACCAGGAAGGAGGAGAGGCATTTTCTGTGATGTGAAGGAAGTTCATGTAGCCAAAGGTGAGGAGGTAGGGTCACCACGGTTTACTGCCAAGACCATCCTATCGCTCCAGTGGGGTATTGATTTGTGGATCTCTGCAAAGCATACAGACCAGGTCAGAGATGTCCCTACAATTCTTTTTAATCCCTTGAAGGTATGGATTTTTTCTTCTCTTGCCTACTTTTTTCTCCATCTCCCTTTCACTTTCAGCGGGTTTCAGGGCAGGAGGGGTTAGTGTTATTATTTTAAATATTCTCCTCCTTTTGTTTTACATAGGGTTCAATTTTTAAATCATTCATGAGTTTGCCTACAATGATAGAATGCTTTTTGATTTGCTTCCAAAAAGAAGTGTGTGTTAAAAAAAAAAAAAGAAACTGAAGTGCTCCAGTAATTTTAAATTGTTCTGCATAGTGCATGCCCAGAACTCCAATTCTTTCCAAATGCAATGTTTCACTTTTTTTTTTTTTTTTTTTTTTTAAGAGCACTTCATTTTGGAAGTGAATAGGGTGCTCTGGGCACGGGCACTGCAGACCAATTTAGATTTCCTAGATTGCTTCAATAATCTGAAGAGTACTCCAGTAATTTTTAACTATTCTCCACCACATGCCTGCAAAGCCATTCATTTTTTAACTGAAGTGACTATACTTAGGATAAACTCTGCTGTTCGTTTGAATTGTTACATTCTGCATATCCATAGACTTCAAATTCCAATACAGAAACTTAATACAACATTTTGCTGTAAGAATGTGTTAACACTTCATGCCATAACATTATTGGCCAACATTTTTGATGCAGTGCTCCTTGTTGTCTGAGGCAGGGCCATGTCACCACTGCCAGTTTGCTGCAGGAGACATTCCATAATTAGGCAAGCCAATGTTTACAGTTTTGGTTTTTTTCCCCTCAGTGTTTCTCCTCTATTCAGGCTGAGATTCAATGTCTTTTATGGCTTTTTAGTCCACAGATCAAAATGCTTTTGCAGATAGTTAAAACACCCATATTTTACTTTCAGTTTTGGTAGGGAGTGAAGTGCATCACCGAAGATCTCACAGAGCATCAATGGCAGAGGCAGGAAATAGTAAAACACAAGCGATTTTAATCCTTTTCCTCCTTCCTATTGCACACACTGCACTTGTGTCATAGAGGGTACAGCACTTCCTGGTGCTTATACTATTTTATCTAGACTATTACTTGTTGCTGTTCTTCAGGGAGTAGTTATATTTCAAACACCACCCAGAAGAGAAAGCTCATGAGCTGTCCTGTGAGGATTGTCAGGCCTTAATTCCCTCCCCTGTCTTTACCTTGCATATAAAAAAAAGTTATTCTTAATTCATAGTTCTCTAAAAGAGTGTCTGCATTTCTAAGAAATATGAGCATCTTGTTCCAGGGAGGCTCTATGCTGCCTTAACTAATTAAAGCTTAACAGTAGAGTAGTGTCATGCTATACTTTGCAGTCCACCTGATGTTTTATTCAATCATGATCTAACATTAAAATTATAGGAAGGTGGCACGGTTTGTATTGATCTACTACTGGCATAACTTTTTGCTAAATGAGTGCCTATCTTTCACAAGAAGCAGTAAGAGGGCATGGAGGACACATGAACATGTTTTGGATTACGACCTCTGTGGCAGTCCTGTGCTGCTCCTGGAGAAACAGCTGCCCTACGGCTGGTTTTGCAGTCTCTGTCCTTCTGGGAGAGGCTTTGGTGATGCTTTAGCAATTCTGTTGCTGAGTCACTATAACTAAGACCATGGCTTTTTTTTTTTTGTCTTACCATTCGGTTTTTTATGCAGGTGCAGAGCACTATGTATTTGCAGCCTTAAAGGCCAAATACTTGTGGTACTAATGAAGGAGTTTTTGGGATTGCTATGGCATGACCCTAAGGACAAACCAGAACCGAAATGTCCTAAGTTTGTTTAAGCCTGTTTTGCCATTCGCTTCAGCTGAATTTTGCAGTTCTCAACTGTTACTGAGAATTTTAATAAGAAAAATAGTCTATTAGAATATGAGTAATTGATGAACAGAGAAAAATATTGTAAACATAAAAATGCTGTTACCATTTAATAATTACTAACGCAGTCTGCATAGGAAACTCATGCTGTTTTGAGGAATCTTGCAGGCACAGGGTTAGCTCTTCTGTACTAGATACTTTCTTTTCTTGCCTTACAAGATTTCTTTCTAAATTTAGTGTTTCAAGGAAAGAAGGAGCTCTAGGGGCAAGAGAGATGGAGAATCCAGAACTTGAACTTGTGTGGTATTAGGATTTCAGCCAACGATGGCTATTTCCTCTGTATGGCTGTCCCTGCCTTCTTGGGAAGACTATGCTGTTTGCAAGGTAGCACCTTTTGAATGAAATGTTAACTTGATCCTAGCTACTTACAAAAACTAAAGATCTCACAGCTGGAAGAGTGGTATCTTAATCAACTTCTGACTGGGTGATTACGTTCTTCCTACTTATGTTCCCTGAAATTTCAGTTGGGTACAATCTTTTTCTTCACTTAGAGTCATCCTTTTTTATGTGTTAAGTGCTTGCTCTCTTTCACCTCTGATGGAGCTGATTTTCAGGAGTAGCTAAAGAACTTCCATTGTCTACACAGAGCTTTGTGCTCTTTTGGGAAGAAATTCTCTGATGTATATATATTAAAGATATGTTGTTGCTGGTTTGCTACAATATTGTGGCATGGATAAGTGAGAGACAGAAGAATGATTTCACATAGTTCAATTAATTTTGAAAAAGAAATCAAGAAAGTGTTTCTTACTTTGTCTAATAATGCTTCTAAAGTTAGATTCTGGGTAATAGTTGCTCAGTCAATTCCTCATATAAATGTTAAGATAACATTATTGTTAAATTATATTTACTACCCTTCTACTTTTAAGATCAAAGACATAGTTTCAGAAAACAAAATACAATATTATTCCCTTATGCTTAGCTTTGCAGAACTTAATTTTCCTTTAATTTGCCTTTTTTTTTTAAACTAATGTAACTCCATGGACATCAGTGAAGTACTGTATTTAACTCCAAAGTAAATGAAGCATTGTTATAGGCCAGAGTTTCCTTCAGAAAATTATATGTGAAGGCAGCATTTGCTATATAGTGATGTATTATCATTCATCCTTGCACCTGTCCAGTTAGCCATAGATCCATCCAAGCATAAGATATAGTGTAGGAGGATTCCATTCTGCAAGATTAAATCTTCAGTTAAATTAACCTAAAATGGCTTAGGGTGTGTCTGGCAAGCTATCCCATTGAGAATAAGTTAAAGAAAAAAGAGGGAGGAGAGAAAAAGCATGTCTTCGTAAGGCTATGTCTACAACCTAGAGACAACTCTGTGTATTTCACACTGATTTCCTTGTACTTCTAAGTAGTTGGTATATTTTTGAATCTAATATATAAAATAAGAATAACCTCAGTCTACTCAGCAGAACTACATGACTATAAATCTCAAATGCAAAATAAGAATCAGTCCTTACTACTAGACCTTTTCACATCTCCTGAAGTATCAGTAGATTCAAACTTATTAGGGGTCAGGTAGCAACCTCAATACAAAGAAACAGAGGACACAGTCTTCCAGTTACTCAAGACTATGCAGAAAGATAGAGGAACTACAGGAAATTAATCAGCTTTAACCCCCCAAATGATGCCTGCTTTTTAAATGTCTCTTCTTTTATCAAAATAGCACCTCCAATTTTTTTTCCCCCATGCATGTTCTCTATCTGTAATTGTCTCTCTGCCAGTTACAGGATATTGGAACTAAATAAGAAAAACCTGCTGCTGGAGTCTGTGCAGACTTTGAGATGTTTTCCCTGGGGAATGGTTTAAATGATACTGGTTCCAACATGGAGTTCTCCAGTGTCTCCATCCTTGGAGATATTCCAAACCTGACTGGACAAGATCCTGAGCAACCTGCTCTAGTTGACTCTGCTTTGACCATGGGGTCAGACTGGACAATCTCCAGAGGTCTTTGTCAACCTCAACCATCCTGAGATTTGGTGACTGTCAGTGGTGAGAGTGGCAAAACTAAATGGTAACATGGAAAGTCTTTCCTTGTTTTCATTTTGACAGGCTCTGTAACAGTTTGCACCGAGGTTTCCCAACCAGCGAGTTCAGCCACAGCAGATGTGCTAGGAGGTATGAGATGTCCATGTCTGAGTGACTCTAGACCGAAATGGTCCCATAAAGAGTAGGGCATTCATGAGGTGGGAGGGAGACAGAGTGGCCATAGACAAGTGGCAGAGAGATAGGAAGCAAGAAGAGGGACACAAGGTGGAACTAAAAGCCCAATTTGGGGGAAAGGAGCTGGATGCAGGGAGGTATCACACATCATTGCCAATTTTCTCAAGCAAGGCTTGACTACAGAAAATTTGGGAATCATTGGTCCATGATACACAGGCTTTGTTAGCTGAGCTGTACCAGGGGAAAAATATATATTGGCAAAAAGTGTCTTTTTTCTTCAACTACCTTTTTGAGTGACATAAGCCATGCCAGCAAAGGGATTCTTGCATCTATACAGAGGGTGTTGCTGGCGTATCTATATCAATTAAGGGTGTGATTTTTTCCATGCTTGTGACTGAAACAGCTTTGTCAACAACACTTTATAATTTAGACCTGGCTTGAGAATTGTCCTGGCTCTCAAGCAATTGCAGAATGTTGGGGATTTTAGAATGAACTCCTTTATTGTTAGCAAAGAAATAAAAGGACACAAACGCAGCATAGTCATTTTGAATAGATTTTTTTTATTGTTATTCACAGCACATGCAGAATTTCTTTTTTGTTCGGAAAGGTGGTGACTGAAGAAGCAAAAATAGCACCCTCATAGCAGCTGTGCAGCTTCATGGCAGAGCATCCACTGAAATATATGCTTTCTTCATAATCAAAAGCCGAAAGGTTCCTGTTATGACCATATCCTAGCTAGAAAGGGCTTGTGATATAGCTAGACTGTCAGACACTTCCATTAGAGGCTAAGTTTACACTGGCACAAAAATCTGATAAACTGATACAACTTCCTGAACAGGATAAGTATAGGGCAAAAGTACTTTTTTGTAGATAAAATGGCATATACGTCAGGGGAGTTGCTGCCATAGCAGTGCTGGTTAGGAGAGGAAAGTGTGGTTTGCTTGCTCTTTGTCTTTTTTTTTGTTTGTTTTTCTTCTTCACAATCGTAATCAACATAGCAATGCCAGCAAAACTCAACTGCCAGGCTGGTGTATTTCTGTGTGTAATTTATTCCACCCTGAAAAAAACCGGCTGTTTTTGTGCAAGTCTTGTCTTTTTTTCCTACCAAAGATGCCAGTATTTGGTCAGAACAATAGCTCTGATGTGGCCAAAGTGACCAAGTACAGATAACACTGTTGAAGGGGGTGGTTCCCCCAGAAGAAAATCCTAGAATCCTGCTGATACTGAGAAGAAACAACCTGCCTTCCTCCTTCCTTCTCATGCTAGCTCTGGAGCTTGTTTGATGCCCCAGTAAGCTACTTCAGCTCATGATACAAGCAGAAAATGAACGCAGCAAATAACAATGCACCATTTTCTGCCAGTTTAGTGAAATAAATTGGTTAGCATAGAGATCAGATGAACACCAGTGCCTCTGCAAAGCAAGAAGCAGCAGCGTACATCTGAGAGCAAGGGATATGAGTGGAAACATTCTTTTTTTGTCAGCACTAGATTGATTTAACTGTCTCGCAAAACTTCCTAATGCTGGCTTAAACCTGGGTCACAAAATGATAAACCAGTGCAAGAATGTCCATCCACACTGAAATGTGCATTTGTTTAGCGGATTCTGAATATCAGAGCTCTTAGGCTTGTCTGCACTTGAAAGTATTTCTCAGTGTGGCTTGACTGGCAGTCTCCCATCCCTCTGAAGAGATGCAGTTTATGAAAGTCACTTGCTGAGGCAGCTCAAACCCAATTTCCAGGAAAAGGACTTCCTTTTGATATCAGCATTACCAAGTCTGCCTTAGGCTCCTTGTTGCCACAGCCATTTTGATCAGAAAAGGCATTTTTTTCAGGCTCGTATTCAACAGAAATGATTATCATACTGGTAAAACAGCGAAATGGAGACCAAGTTAAAAGCAGTGTACTTAGAGTTCTTCTGCTCGATAAGAAAATAAGTGTTTCCTTGATCACACAGAAAAGGGACTGTTGTCTTTAAGATGGTGTGCTTAGCATTTAGCAGCGGACCATACAGCAGTTTCTGTTAGAGCTGCAGTTGCAGAAAGTGATGCTTCTTTTCCATGCGAGGTATTTTCTTTCTGGAAAGCTATTAGTTTCATTTTTTTCTGTAAACTGATAGACTGTCAACCTTCAGATCAGTGAATACTTAGGGATTTTTTTAATTGCATGCATTACTTCGCTGCTACCTTGTGTGTTATGTATGCAAATTCAACCCTCCTTAAATTTTAATTGGAGAAAGAAATGTGTTTGGCTAGAAGTCCAAATGGGGGTAAAAAAAAACTGAACAAAAACCAGTTTGGAGAGTGAATGTTGGAAGGTTGCTTTTTTTGTGAGTCACAGAAAGCTCTTTAGTTGGAAATATTCAGACAGCTGCCCCATCGCAGGGTAATATTTGTGAATGCTGAAAGTTGCACAGATATTAATACGAATCACTGCACATCTGCAAATATCTCCCTAAAAATACACAGTCCATTGCTTATTATTAGTTGCTATGTAATATTCATGCATCTAAAATCATCCTGCACAGGAGGAGAAATAACTCCCTGGGTTTGATCAATTTCTCTGTAACAGCAGTGACTAAATTTAGTGGATACTGTGCCTGTCATGGAGCAGAGGTTGGAGTATTTCTTACCTTTACCTGAGGGGCTCTTTTAACAGTATTTTGTGTGTCATAAATACTGTGTACTTAGCACCAGAATAGGAGTGACTAGTGAAAAGCTGAAGAAAACAACCCACAAGCTGAAATGGTTGGGTGAACTATTCAACAAATACCTATGACAAATAAAAGCAAAATCCATTTGCAAATTATTTGTTAATCAAAACGAGCTGAATCCTTAACTGGTATAATTTGTAGCTAACAGTTTGTGAAGCTCTAACGGGCAAACAAACACTTGAAAGAAATGAAATACCATGGCTGATTTTAATTAGATTTTTTTACTATTAGTGCACCCAGAGATATTAATTTGCTTCTCATTATGAGTGAATTAACTGAAAAAAAAATCAGGCCATGAAACAATATATATATATTTTGAATTACAGACATGGGAACAGCCACAGTGAACAGGAACTGCTCTTTGTTGTCTAGATACTTCAAAACCTAAACCAGCCCCATTAGCTGTTGCAGCTGAGATGTATGGTTCCTGGGCACTCACAGCACCTCCCAAAGTCCCTCAGAGATATTTGTGACCGCACTTCCCAAAGCCCTTTTTCTCTATCAATCAGAGCTGGCAGATTGCCACTGAGTCATCTACCAGGGCAAGACCACCCGCTACCCGTCCCTGCAGCCAGGTGCAGCCTCAACCAGCAGTTCCCAGGCTGTAGTCATTGCCCGGTGGTTTTGCACAAGGGCATAGCGAGAAGTCTGCAGAGGCTAGCTGAAGATTATCAGCTTACTACATCTGTGTGGTTACTCTGATGGCTAGAAAGTTGGGTTCACAAGTTTGGGAGACACTAGAGAGAGACTTATTTCTCAACCTTCCTGAAATTTGAAGAGTGCTATCACAACCACCCAGTATGTGTATGTATTTAAATGCTTGTATTGGGAGTCCTAGGGGTACGCTAAAAGAGACAAGAATGCCCTTAACGGCTGTAGGTGCCACTTAAGTAAATATTTGCATGGTTGTCTGGCAACTGAGATCTTTAGAAGTATAATTACCTCTTGGCTGTGAAAGCAGAACTTTTATTCAGGTCGGGATGTTAGGATCAGAACATCCTCTTTCAAGGTTTATTGAAGAGTATGTGAATCACTATATTCCAGTTTTTAAGATTTGCCCTGAACCACTATTGAAGTAGAAACCAAAATGGAGTAGGGCTCATTGTAACTTATAAAAATTTTATTTTTCACAGTCTCTTCAGTTTCATTTAATCTGGGTTTGCCTGCTCAGTGTACACCCCCACTGTCTTTCTCAGATGTGGATGCAAACTGCAGATAAGAGTATGCACACTTTTTTTTTTCTTCTTATGGCTGCTGTGAAGTTACAGTCTCAATATAAAGATGACAAGAAGTTCAAGACAAGATAAAGGACCCCAGTGTGATTGGACACTGAGAGGTGCACCAGTCTTCCTCCTTTTGCTTGGCACTTCTCTTTTTATTCTTTGATTAAAGTCTTTTTCCTTTACTTACATCCTCCATTAAGATGTCTCAGTGTCATTTAGGGTGTTAATTGAGAGGAGGTTTAAGCTCATCAAGGCGATTATAAGTGATAGTTAAAAATTTCTATATATGGCCTATGCTGGAATCAGCACAGTAGGATGCCATTTTTCTTTTATCTAACTGACATTGGTAATAATAGATGAAATTATTACTAAATCGCAGCTGCAGAGATGATATCATGATTTTTTTGTGTAATCTTTGATGAAAAATTAATTTTTGAGAGGGATAATTTAAAATGATTTAAATAGTATTATACTGAAGTCCTTACTGGTAATTAACACCAATCTTGTCAGAAGTGAATCCACTTTTGCAGCTGTTTCTAAAGATACCTACAGTATTTGTAACTTTTCTGGGAGTGAAATTATAGTGTTTGGACTTTATTTTTACTGCACAAGGACCATTAAGAGAAAAGGATGCTAATAGAGAAGGCTTTGTTCTCCAACGGGGCCAAATTCTATTTCACATTTGCAGTGTTTCTCTATGTGTGCATTTAATTAGCTATGCTCAGCATGTAAGCAGAGTTTAGTATACGCAAAGTAGACTTTACATGGTATTTATATGTATGTGTTCGCATGCCAGTGTACACATAGATACGTATCTCTTTATGGGTTAGCTATATACATATACACAACTTTATTTGCGAGGGGTTTAATTGGTTGAACAGATGGCTGATCAGAAATGCTTCTTCATCTTCATCAGTGACTCGTCTTTCTTTCTTTGCATCGACTTTCATCACAGTGGCAAAAAAGTGCTCTAACGAGAAACAGCTGAAAATAGATTTTTCTTTGGTACTTTCATCATGCTTTAAATGACAGAAGTGGATTTTTTTGTCCTATATATAAAGACCTGCAGGAGAAGGTTAAAAAAGGAAATATAGTGAAATCTAAATAGAAAAATTTGAATGAGAATATGGGAGAGCCTCAGATTATTCCTCTTATCTTCATATTTTACTTTCTTCTTTTTTAAAGTACATGCTGATTTTTGACAAGATATATAGTCGTGGTTATTCACGCCAGCTACAGTACCTGCCAATCAGTTTTTCTTTTCCTCGAGTTTGGTGCAGAAAGGGGGAGGGAGGGACAGGAGTTGAAAGATGACACAATGGCTTAGAGGACTGTTACTTTAGGTATTCGTTAAAATAGGAGTTACATGACCAGCTTCTGCTGTTTCTGCAATTTTATTATATTCAAATCAAAGTCTGGCTTCTGTAGGCTTTATAAAGGAAACAATGTGCCTTATAAACAGAGTGCAGGGTTCATGTAGGAGTGGTTCACTTACAAGCAGATTCATGGCTTGAGTTTATGTATAGATATGTGAATAATCTATTGCATTTTTAATTTGAAAGAATAAGTTATCCAGTATTTTCTTTTGCCAGCATTGGAGTCTTTTGCAAACAGTTGCCTTTACTCTCTGCATTCCTGTAGGTACATCACTGTTATTGTATCAACTTTGCAAATTGGTAAACTGAGGAATGTTTTGACTGAGGGAATTGAGAAAATCATGCAGCTGGCTGAGAGTCAAAAGTAGAAGTAGAACTTGGGGATTCTGGTCTCCTCTCTCTTTTCTCCAGCAGCAGACCAAACCCACTGGAAAAGTATGGTTTACAAAGGAAAAATTACTCTCTGCATTTTTAGATCTGTTTGAACTCAAAATGGAAGAAAGACCCCATGGTTTCAGTGTAATAACTTGACGTTTTTTTCCATGTAAAGCCTAGTTTTCGTAGGCTTTCTCCTCATAAACTGAGTCAAGAATCTGCCCTCGTGCTCAGTGCAGCTGTGGAAGGACCATGGTCCTTGATAAGTGTACGGGGGACCAGAGGAATATTTATACTGCAAGATGCAGTGAAGCCTGGGACTGCAAGCAGAAGCTTTTTCAGCGAAGAAGGAATAACAACAGAGGAAGACTGAAGTTCTTCAGTACTGCTGGGATGGATCAACCCAATGCAGATACTTTAGAGATGAAAGGGAGAAATGTGTAAACAAGAAATTTATGGAGGTTAGGGATGCGTAGGGAGCAGTAAGTATCTCACAAGCATGAGATACAGGAATAGGCAACTTCTGAATTCTATTATTAAAAGACTTTCCAAGAGAGAGAGAGACTGGGATTCAAGTATAAGTATACATGACCACCATCTGGCTCTTTAGTTTCAGTTCTTTGGACTGGGGCAGTCTGGAGATAGAGAAGATATTATTAGGACTGTCACCTCACAGCTTTGGTGTAGCTGGTCATGTGCTTAAAACAGCAGCCAAAAGTTGTACCAGAATTTTCTTTTTCCTCCAGAACAATTACTGCAAGATGAGGAGAATGTTTGTGTGCTGGAAGGAGAACGAAAAGATGCTGGGAATAAGAACAGCAGCTTCAGATTTTTTGAGCCTTTCTTTTCAGACTGTGACCCCTTGTTTGCAGGCTTTGAAACCCCGATCGAAAGGGTGTGGGTTTAGGAGGAGATAATCTTGGCTCAGGAGGTCCGGCAGATGGTGTTGGCAAATGGCACTGTGGGCTCCTGCAGCGTGGTGCAACACTTTGGAGGTGGCTAGGGGAGCAGCGAGGTTGTGGGAAGCAGCTGGTGGCAAATACACTCAAGATGGCTCCAGTGAGCAACCACAAACAGCTTGGTAGGGTGGAGAAGGACCAGAGGATAGCTCAGAGTAAATGAACTGTGTTTATGTCCCACTTCAGGAGGATGTGTGAGAGGTGAAGGTCGGTAGCTGACAGAAAGGAGGGTAAAGCATTGCTGTCCTTTTCACCTTACCCTCTGCGGGGTAAACCTTTCTTAATGCAGGCCTAAGGTCTTAGAACCCAGAAAGGCTGCCATTAAAAAAATCTATCTCCATCCTTGGAGGCACTCAGTTCCCTTTCATAATAGTGTAAATCCATAGGCTTTCCACTGAGGACTGTGACACACCCTGATGAACCAAGGATAAGTGAGAGGTGGTCAGAGGACTGAGCTGCCTTCCTTCTCTCCCTCTCCCTCTCTCCTTCTCTCCCTCTTTCCCCCTCTCTCTTTTAATGTTAAAGATAATGAAAATAATCCAGGAAATTAATATCAACCACTTCTTTCTCCAAAGAGATTAGTAGCTTGGAAAAAGTAGCAGGCAGTTCTTTCTAATCTACTGATGCTGATATGACTTCAACTAGAGAGGTTTTTAGGGGGTAGTTGGGGATAAAGTAATAGCATGAAACTAAAACAGGCAAGAAACATACACTTGTATTCTGATCTGTTCAAAGCACTAAGACAAGTAAGAAGAAGGGATCTGCAGCATTTACACATCAGGTAGCACCAGCTAGGAGCTAGAATAATATGGGCATGAGTTTATGCAAAACAGCTTCACACAGCTTTGCCAACACATCTCCATCCAGAGCTGTGGTATAGCTGTAGTATTTTTCACAGCTGTGGACCTTTATCTGCAAAGTCTTACAAAACTGATTAACTTAGTTTTATATATATTGCAGAAAGATTTTCTACGACAAAGAAAACAAGCAACAAGAATGTCACTAGTCTCCCTCCTTCTCAAAGGCTCAGGATACCTCTGGATATTATTTACCTTGCCTCCCTATCTCATCATGATTGTCTTTTACTTCATAAGTGCGTCATCTTAAGTGGTGGCTATGAAGTAAATGGCTATTAGATATTCAGAAGGCCTCAGGCTCCTGGCTGCAGACACGGGGAAGGTAGACAAAAAGCACTCTTGGTTGGCTGAATAGGACATCCTCATTGCAGTCCTTGAACTAGGGTCCATGCCAAACATTCTATGTCGTTGCTTCCAAGATGGACAGATGGGGACCTTATAAAATAAGACAGGATGCTCCTTCCTTGCCAATGTCTAAGCATGCTGCCTCCATACCTGTTCCAGGTGTTGATGTAAAGGAGCAAGGTGACTCTCTTGCACATCATGCATAACATGCTCGGTTAAACAGAATCGAATATGAATTGTCACATCTTTTGCTGTTGCACAACAGTGCCATAATTCTTCAGTCCATCCCTAATTAGAAAGAAGGACTATTGGTTAAAAAACCCTTTAAAACTGAACTTCTTGAGATCATATACATTAGGCAGTAGGTTTGGGGTTTTTTTTAAGAGTGATTTAAAGAAAAACAAGGAAAAAGTGAATGTGAGCTTAGATTATATTTTTGGTACTTTATTAAATGTGTAAAGTCTTGACAGTTGTGGGTTGGTTTTTTTTCCTCTCTCTGTTCCTTCTTTTTCCTGGTATATATTCAACTCCATTTACTATGATCTATGCCTGAAATGCCGGTGAAATGATGACATCATAACAGTCAAAAAGATGAAGGAAGGAATGAATCAAGGAAAGTAAAGGAGTCTTAATGATAATTCATGTTATTTTTTGTATTTTTCTTTTGTTAACACCACTGAGCTGTACTGCAGTATAATCTTTTGGAAACGGTAAGTTTAAACCTTTTCAACCATGCTGATACGTATTTTTAAATCACTAATCAGTTCAGTGATTAAAACACAGGAAAACCAAAACTGACATTTTAAAATATCTCAAACAAAAAAAACCCCAAAACCTCACTCAAGTAACAAGAATAAAATAAACCTTTTGGCATTCTTCATTCATCTGTCATGAAGTATGAGCTATATAAAACTAACTCCTGGTAAATTATTTGTAGGTCACCTTTAAAGAAGCTCCTGAGATACTAATGCGTCCCCTGAAATGAAAAGGTAAATAGATTTTCTATTCTTTGTATGAGGCATGCCTATACTTTAAAAACATTTTTACTTTGGGTTTAAAGAATGATAAAGATATTTCAGTGTTACGTGATGTTCAGAGTTACTCACAGCATTTTCTAATGATCTTAACTACACACACACAGAAGTGCAAAAACAACCTTGAAAATGCTTTGGCAGACTTCACATGTTAATCACTGCAGAACGGTTTCAAATTAATGAACAGAGTGCAATTGTTTCTATGTAAGTGCCTCGCTCTGGGATGTAAGTGAAATAGAAATTTAGTGTAGTAGTTTGGAAGACAATGATTAATATTTACATTTATCAGCTGAAAAGCCCCAAAATGTTATAAAAAGGTAACTTTCACAGAGTAGGGTACTTGTTTCCCTGCTAATAGGCAGCACTTAGCCATCTAAAGTCAGTCTCTCTCTTTCTCTCCCCTTCCTTTCTTACCAGAACAATTGTGATGCTGACTGTAATGCCAAATTCATGTATGTTTTTCTTCTTGTTTTGCCATTAAGATGACTCATTTGCAGTTAGACTATATCGCTTCCTCCTTTTAAAATGTATTTTGTTATTTCACAGTTGTATTTTACTTTTTAACATACATTTACTTGATTTGTATATTTTTTAACTCCAGACACAGTGCTAAAAACCTTATTTATTCTAAGCTGTTCATGAAGAGAATTTAAATGCATCACAGGATAGGTAGATGTAGCCGAACACTCATCGCCAAATACACTCCAAAATATTGTTGTTCATTGTTCCCTTCTACATATTCAAGAGATATTTGATCCAAATGTATAACAAATATGAAAACATATAAAAGCTTTGAATTTTCTATGAGGAAAAGAAAATATGGAAAAATAGTACGATATTGTACTATACTTAGGGGCACTGGTTAGGGTATTTATGCTGCAGAAAATAGCAAAATGCACAGAGTTTGACTAGTTTCTTGGAATCTTATGTTTAATACTTTTTCAGTATGGAAATCATGCAAAATTACTTGAAAATGGCTGTCAAGTGTTTGATCATAGCAGTATAGAATCCCCAAGAAGAAAGAAAAAAAAAATCCCAGTAAAGTTTTGAGAAGGTTTGAATATCAAGTAACAGACTGGGCTGCTGTCTTCATACTTCTGGTGCGTTTTTAACTAGGCTACCTTGTGTTCTTTTCTTTCCTTTCCAAACCCAGTATTTAAAAGTCCCATATGGCAATAGATATTGCTGGAATAGAATGCATACTGTTCTGGAATCAATTTGATCTGAGTTAAATTTCTATATTTTAAAAGGCAGCTGAAATACCTTGCCTTCTCTACATTTTCTTTTGACCTGGTCCTTATCCCCTCTCCATCCTTCTCTCATCTGCAGCCCTCCATATGGGTGTTTACGTAAGGTACAGAACTTTCTTTTTCAATCTTGTACAGATGTAGAAGGGGGTGGGGGGAAGGGGATAGTATAAGAGTTTTTATACCCAGTGGCATATATGCTTAGATAACAGACAGAGGGCGATTGAAGGTGACATATTCTATATGTGATAATACCAGACCAGACACATTAGGTATGTGCTCTTCATTAATGGGACAAGGGTGGGAAAGAATGTGAATAGAAGAAACAGAATTTTATTTGGAACATGTTGATGCCAGAAGCATTATTTAACTTTTGAAGTTGATGTTTAAACTTAATTTTCCCCTGTGATCTGGACTGAGAACTCTGCCTTTTACTGGCAGACCCTTATCATAGGAGTTAACTTGTGCTCAAGGTCAATAAAAAATCTGAACAGGGATACTGTTAGGGAATAATCCAAAAACGTGCTTGTTTTACTTCATATCCTGCTTAGCAGAGACCTCACTGCTCGTGACTGCAGCTGTTTTCAACCATCAGAGATTTTGGGTCAATAGGTCAATAGATTTAATATCCTGGGGATATCCCCTTCAGATTGCTGATCGGCACCTTACAACAGCCAAAGGCCTGACCTCGGACCATTTGCAGATTTAAACTGAACCAATTGGATGTCAAACTAGGACTTTGGGAGCCTAATCAGTACAGCGTGCATAGTCTGGTAGTACAGCCATGATCTGAACTGGGCAGACGCCGAGTTCTCAATAGATTTAATATCCTGGGGATATCCCCTTCAGATTGCTGATCGGCACCTTACAACAGCCAAAGGCCTGACCTCGGACCATTTGCAGATTTAAACTGAACCAATTGGATGTCAAACTAGGACTTTGGGAGCCTAATCAGTACAGCGTGCATAGTCTGGTAGTACAGCCATGATCTGAACTGGGCAGACGCCGAGTTCAGCAAAGAGAAAAGAAATCATATATTCTTGAGCTGTTCTTTGCCGGGCAAAGATGTTTGCAAATCTGGACTAATATCTACAGCTGTACAAAAGCTACATAAATTTGGAAAACTAATTGTTAGTGGGAAACTACTGACTTGTTTCTTAATGTATTCTTAATAGTGTTTTTGATTGATATTGCACATATGCCACATATATACTCTCTTCTTGTACCTGGTGTCATACAGAAAGTAAATGCAACACTATTAGTGACTAATGAACCACAGAACATTTCATCAGATATCTAAAATTTCCAATTCTGTTCATGGTTATTTCGGAATATTTAAAAGATAATTATAACTTTCAGCTTTCTTGAGAAATCTCTAGTATAGCCAGATTTCTGCTGGAATTGAAGCACAAGAACAGACCTTTCTCAGGTTTACTTTGGTTTGGTTCTTTTTTTCCCCCACGGTGGCTTTTTTCTTTCTGGCTTCTTATTGTAAGCCAGCTGATTGTGATTTTAAGGCCCAAAGACATTGCATTCCCACAAGTTTTAGGAAAACAGGTGGAAAAACAGAGAAGGGATACCCAAATCAGGTCCCTACTGAGAAAGGTACATCTTTGTAAGCTAAAGTGCATTATTAGTCAACAGAGAGTCAACACACAGGATAGAGACATTACCAATGCCCCAGTTACAGTAAAGGCTTCGGACTCAGCTTGAACCCCATTAGATACAGATAATACAATCATGAGTCAGGAAGCCATAAGCTTCATGAGTTGTATATCTCATTGTTTCCTTCCCCAAGTCCAGAGGAAGGTCTTGTGCAGGGTCACCAGAAGCTCAAGGATGTGTCACTGACAGCTTGAGGGGAGTTGGAGTTGTTAGCATGAGTAGCACTGTCACAGGAGGATGTTTTTTCTCTGTTCCCAATGGATCTCCGGAGCTTCCATACACTAATTAATGATGGAGGCTGCTGTTGTGGGAAAATAATATAAAGGTCCAGATTTTCTGCTGCAGGCAAGGAGCAAGGAGTGCTAATTGGGAGGGAGGTGTGAGCAAAGATGCCACCTTGCACTGACTGATCATTAGCCAGCTTTTGTCCCTTGCCATGAGTTAGAGCAATCTGAGGGTGACTGTAAATTGTGTGGACTGCTAGTGGCACCAAAGGACCATTATGTTAGCTAGGCCTTGCTGGTGCGTGAAATATACTTGCTAGAGTCTACATATTATCTGCTAGGAAGCAGAAGTGGAGAACATCATACTTTGATTTTGAGAATGGGCTAAGGACTAGTTTGGACAAGTGGGAGGAAGCATTAGGTCAAAACCTAAGCCCTTTACTGGGATTTCTGCATTAACTTAAGTCTTCAAATTGTTCAGATGCTTAGAAAAAGGGCTCTTTGCAGAAGGTATTGATGAACAGAAAAGGCTCTCTGGCCAAATATATAGCAACTTCTGCTACTGCCCGAGTGTAGTGGCTACTGCATCTGCTGAACATCCAATGCAGTGCATTAGGCTGTGGCTCCAGAGCAAAATCAAATTTCTCAGATGCTCTGCTGTAGAAAATCTCTTCTGAGTATCTATACAGTGTGCCTTTGACAAGCTCCTTTATGCCTTCTTTCCCTGCAGCTGTCTCACAGGGGTGACAGGATTTGACCAATATATATGACCAATACCTGTAGGATGACATGAAGAGGGAAAAGACAAGAAAGGAACAAATTACACGCTCTATGTCTAACAAAAACCAAAGGCCAATCAAAGATATGGAAGTCTTACTCTGAGTACGGTTTATGAGATCTAGCAGAAATGTGAGCTGTCCTGTCAGTTTTGCGTTTGATTTTTTTCCGATCATATTCTATCACAGAGAATCAGTGCAGAGATAGAGTCATTACTGTTCCTGCACGTTATGGTACTTTGGCACTAGGCCATTCTGTGCATACATGCCAAGATGTTTTTATAAAACTATTAAAAAAGCAGTACTAATTAGATGTTTAGAGGACTAGAAATCCTGAAGGTTAAAATACCAGTGAAGCAGTTATGACCACAAGTGCTACATAAGTAAGCCCATGATGGGCTTTCTTCACTGGTGAAAGCAAACGTTATGAACCCTACATTTCTTTTATAGTAGAACAGCTCAGACTGTTAAATGTTTTTATATGTGTGCTACTATTCCATACATTTGTTTTCATTTATTATCTTTTTTGCAGTCATATTTAAAGGCTCCATCATCACACCTGTACTGCACAAACAAAAATACAGTCTCTACCTTAAATTGCTTGTAATCTCTCAACCTTTCAGTTTACAAACATGTTCCAAAGTATATTCTGAAGTAGCAGATAAATACTATGGATGATGTAGCAGAGAATGAATGTGGGCATGATGTGAAAAGTTTTTTATTTAAAATTAAGTTGTTTGTTTTCATGTAAGAGTTTCCATATCCTGGAAACTTTGAAGTACACTAGGCTACTTAACTGGGCAAAAAAAGATAACCAAGGAGGGAAAGCCTACGATGTCATGAACGGCTTGGAGAAGGTGGAGATGGAAGAAACATTCAAAGAAGAGGAACTAGGGGGCAATCAGTGAAAGGACCGGGGAACAATTTAAAAACAAAAAGAGGACAGCTGCTTGTGCTTTCTAACAAAATTGTGACTTGGTGCTAGAGAATATTGTGGGGATCAATAGGAAAAATGGCTTCAAAAAACCGATTAGACAAAGTTATGTAGGTCAAACACAAAGTTACATTAGACACGATGACATAATGTAACCATCTAAAAGGAATCTGTAAGCTGCCAAGTGCTGGAAGCAGGGAGGATATATTTAGGGAATGACCATTCTATTACATTTCTTCCCTAAACATCTGATGCCATCAATAGTCAAAGACAGGATACATGGACCTTTGGTCTGATCCAGTTTAGTAGCTTTTATACACAAGACGCTGATCCCTATGTATAGTTGTAGCAGACAGCCCGTGTGAATAGTGGTGATAAGGTTTAGTCCTTTTTTTCACTCTGGATACGTTTTCGAGACTCTAGTCCAAAGCTGAAGAGTGGTCTGAGAATAGAAGTGCTAGCCCTTCATTCCAACTATGAGGTACAGCAAACACTCCTGCAACATGACATGAGGTTGCAGTCATGGAGCTGTGCCATCCATCCTCCTCTCCCCATTTAAATTGTGTCTGTATCCACCCCTACCTTCTCTGCTTCATAGTAAACATGACTTCCTTCTGAAACATGAAAATCAATCCAGGAAATTGGACAAAGCCCTTCCTTGCAGCAACATTTGGCCACCCCCTGTATTAGCCCAGTCTTACACCTTCGTGTAGAATTAACAGGTCCAACAGGTCCAAGACTGGTAGTAGCTCAGCTCTCAGCTTGCTTGGACCGTAATCATTATACCTTACTAACTAGCTTGTGCTTTGGTTTCAGAAGGTGATGAAAAGAGGCTGTTTTTCCAGCTGAGTGCAGAGTACAGCTGAGAAATAAAGGTGAGCATATTTCTGTTACATGTCCTGATTTGCCTCTATGTTGTTTGATATTCTGACCCCGCTGGTCTGTTTCCCAAATAACTTGAGACTCTCCTAAACAGCTGCAGAAGTTGTCACAAGAGCTGAAAAAAAGTAGAATATAAATCTAAATTTCTGAAATGCAGGGTAAAATTATTGTCTGGGCTGCGGTGATTCAGCCTTGCTGTATTTGCACTTGCACACTAGCAAGTCCACACGGACACAGACACACAGACAGACACACATACAAGCACAGAAATGGCAGGGGGAAAGGAGAGAAAATTACACAATTATGAGACTAACGGAAAACAAGACAATGGGGTCGTGATATTGTACCTACAATGGTGTTTGATTCAGAGACTCCTTGCCTTAAATGACATATGTTATCAAAGTTAGCCTGTGCGGATCTCTCTCTATTTTTGTTCCCCGGATTTTGTAATCCTCTTTCAGCTTGATACCTTGTTTTCCTTAGCTGCAGGGTATAATATAATAAAACGGGTATGCATCCATCTGTAAGTTGCACTTAAGCTGATATGTGCACTGTGTGTACACATACATAATATTTTTAGATAATATATAAATGTGGTACATATATAGGCATATATATATATGCACACACAAATTAATACTTTGATGTATTTAGCGTTTTCAACTAATTATACCTTGCAGTCTCATGTTAATTCCCATTTGAAACATTTGGCACTATTTCTCCTAATTCATTTATATTAATGAGGGGAGGATCCTCTGAGCAATAATCAGTTAAAAATCATGACTAGCTTTGTTAATAAATACCAGATTGGTACATGATACTGTATTGGCTTGTCCTTAATTAGGAAGCACTGGAAGAAGTATCAAGAGGGAAATACTCATAAATTTTTCTTTTAAAGTCTAACTGCTCTCTTTCTGGTATTTGCATCTTTGAAACAGAGAGAAAAATTATAACTTTGAAATTTTTTAATTTTCCTGCACTTAAAACAGCTTATCTTTAATTAAGATATACATTTGATACAGAAGTTTTTCCAACCAAGTCCATGTAGGAAAAGAAAAATCAAAAGAAACATAAGCAACATTGCTAAGTATTAGGTAATTGAAATACTTAATTTAAATATTAGAAAACTAGAAGTTTTATGAAGCATTTGGGGAGGCTGGACGGCTCAGGGAACTAGTAATGAACTAGTGAAGTCTTCATTTCCAGGTGATTGATTGCAATTGCATCTAGGAAAGGCTAGAAAGTCATTCCCATAAGCCTGTGTGCAGCAGTGGCTGGGCCCTGCTCTCATAAGCCAGGTCTTTCTCTCAGCCAGGAGTCCAGGAGTGAATGGGCATCAAAACAGAACTGGGAGATGTTAGCAAGGACAGGCATGCAATATCTTTGAAGCCTGAATGGTCTGGAATGGTAATGAGTAAGTTGCTCATATAGTCATTGAATTTTCCTGGGTTTTTTCAATCTCAGAATCCTTTAAAGTGGCAACTTTTTCTGGCATCACCTACAGTGATTTTTTTCCCCTCTTGTCTTCTAAATACTTAACATCACTGTAGGCTTGCCAATGTGCAATCCACTGGTGCTTGTTTATGCCAAATACCTCCAGCATATGTATGCTTATTTTATCAGTAATCAGTACTATGAGTTACTAATACAGGAAAAACTTAATTAACAGTGCCTAGTTTTTGAGATCTACTGAGCAACAGAACAACAGGGACCGATGGCCCTGTTTTAAGCCGTGGTGGAAAGGGAAGTCATCACTTCTTCTTATCAGGATCTTTAGAATAGGTTAGTGCTTTGAAGCCTGAATCATGGATGTGCTGATTTGGAGTGCAGTAGCACTGAACTCTGCTCCTGCCAGGACGGTCCTGCTAGAGAGGATATGCCAATATAAGCTTAGTTTGTGTTGGTCAGATGGGCTTGAAGGTGACCTAACAGGGAACCGCACAAATATTGCATATACACTCATTTTATCTGAAACTCTTTTTCAGTCCATCTAGTAGCATACCCTTGCAGCCCTTCTTTGTTCCACCCATTTGTTCATATCTGTATTTTCAGAAAAGAAGTCTGTGCACGGTGACATTCATGGGGGTGGGGAAGGTGGGAAGGTTAGTTGTGGGCAGGCACTTGACACAGTGCCTAGTCTGAGCAAAGCATTTCTGATCTGGAAAGCAGGAGACCAGCCTGAGGCACTGCTTTCAATTTGTGAAGTTGTGCCTCCATTTTTCCTTCCAACATTAGTTTGTCCAGTCTGTTCATCCAGGAAGCAGCTTGGGGCAGAGACTCTTTCTTACAGTGTATGTATACAGCTCCTGGCACAGTGAACTGGACTTCCCTCTGGTCCTCAAAGAAGTGCTAAAGGACAAAAAGTCCTGCAATGGCAACAAGAGGAGAAAAAACTCAAAGGGCAGTGTGCAGAGAGGGGCACCGTGGGAGGGACGGGACCATGGGACCATCCCATGTGAGTGTGAGGAATGACTTTCCAGGGCAAATGAGGGGCAAACTATTGAGGGGAGTGGGGTGGTGACAATGTCTTCTGGTGTAGCTGTGCCTAATGGGGATGGATCAAACCCTTGGTTGGTGGCATGCGATGGCAGGCCCTGGGCACTGCGGGAACAAGTGGAGAGCTGTCATGAGAAGGCAGAGGAGAGATACGTGAAAGTGGATCTGTTTTGAGAAACTGGTTTTCAGACATTTCCCTGTATCAAAGTTTCTCCAAATATCTCTTAGCCCCCATTACACCTTCTCCTTTTATGTCTTTCAACCCCTACTCTCTTTACTCACCCTCTCTTTTCTCTTTCAGGACTTCATACCTCCTGAATCAATAGTTTAGAAAAGCCGCTGTGTTTAGGATCAGAGAGGCCTGAAGAAATTATCGCCAAAAGCAGAGGAACCTCTTATGGGACTGGGTTTTGTCTCCTATCTAACCAAGTCTGACCTCCTGCTGGTCTTCCCTTTCTCTGGTACTGAGACACAACATCAGTTTTCTCTTGGGTGGTGAAGGGAGGCTGGGAGGGAAGTGCCAAGGGACGAGGGAGAAGAGGGATCACTGGGGCTGGACAGTGTGGGGTGGATGCTCCACCGAGCACTTCCCAGTCTAAGCATCTTGTCACCTTAATCACCAGTAGTCTTTATGACTAAAGAAATAAACATCAGTACACTACCGATTTCAAACTCTGTTTAGCAATCCTGAGCAGAAAGTCTCACTGTTTGTCAAATAAGAGTGAGAAAAAAATAATAATTGGGAAATTAATTAATTTTTACTATCTTTTAATTGCTCATAAAAATGATAAAATATTTCTAAAATAATAACCTGAAAACTGTTTAAAAAAATCACTTGACAGGATCCTTTTAAATTTACCAGTGGCAGCATGATTGCAAATGTATATCAAACAGCTGCTTTCAGATGCAGGTAAGCTGCTATTGAAAAGAGATTTAATCCTAACTGTTTATGCCTGCTTGTGATGATAGTGGAGTTGAGTATTGTGTTATTTAATAATGCAGTCAAGCACCTGTTTAGAGAAGGTATATTCCACTATGGTCCAAAATGAAAACAACCCCATTACTTGTCGGGGGTTTATTCATAATTCTTGTATCATGCTCTGATTAGAGTATACATTGAACCTCAGATGAGCATTACCTAAGGCACATTGAGTTAAATGCACTGTATAAACTAGGCACAAACCACAAAGCTACCTTTAACTTGCACAAAACAGCAAGTAGAAATCGATTAAAATATGCATTCTACTAATATAACGGCTGGTCTCAGTATAAAAATTAATTAATGCTAATAGTACACAATCAAAACTGCTTTTAGAAATCTTCTTAGAACATTAACTAAAATGTTCATCTTTTTAATGCATTTGACTGAACCTCTGAGACTAAAATCTTTGCTTCCTCCATGCAAATATGAAAAAAAATCATAGCCTGAATTTTCAAGTGGTTATTTTATAGCAACCTCCCCCAGCCATTTGCTTTTGGATTTCTTGTTAACCTGAGCCTGGTCCCAGGCCATGTGTGAGGTTGTACTATTAGCTACTACAGATTAAGGTGGCAGCCCTGGGAATCGAGGCCAATAACATATGCAGATTGAGCCACGGAGCAGAGAAGGAGATAACTAAATGAAAAAAGGGGAAAGGGTATTGTGTTTAAAGAGGCAGCTCAGCGATATTCTAGGCTTCTGGCTCACAGTTATTCTCAGCACAGGGTGCGAATGTTTGTCAAGAAAACCTCCAGGACACTCTCTTCCTCACATTCCTGGTTTGTTTGTTTGGTTTTCACATTTGGGCAAGACATGTCACATTATTGGGATGAATTTTCCTTAGCCAGTTTTATTTCCAAAATATAAAACTTTAAAGAGACACTGCTGTGGGCACAGCAAGGGTCTAATCCTCTGGCTCCCATGGGATCTTGTGAGAGGTGCCTTGGACTTTGAGCCTCCAAAGCAAGAATACCCTTTGGATAGGGCCAAATCTGTCCATATCATTGGTGCATATCTCCAAGAAAAAGCCTTCCATCTGGGGTATGAGTTATTTAATAATAGAAGTGGTTTTGATACATGTATTTTATATACATATAAACACACAGGCACACAAATGTATACAGATATATATATATAAATACTTCTCATTATTCACAGGTACTGATTTATTCCCTTTCTTATTCTCACTATTTGTCCCCTCTCCTTCCTATGCCATCTGACTTTTCCTCCCCATTTTTCTTCTGTTCCTCAGAATCCATCTCAAACCTTTCTGAGTTTCAGGTCCTTTTTTTTCCTCATTTCCCCAGAATCCACCTCAAAACTTTCTGAGTTTCAGGTCCTTTTTTTTCCTCATTTACCCAGATACCTCTGCATCTTTCTAAAAATCCAGAGAGGCTTAAAAACAAAAATGGCTGGCCTCAGAGATGTGCTACCAAAACCTACAGAGACAGCAACAATTTACATTGTAAAATGGTTTTGTCTGGACCTTATCTGTCAAGAGCTCCAACAAGAGTTCTCAGAAACCTGGCACCTTGATGTACGTGTTTTTTCACACTTCCAGCACCCATCATATTTTTTCCCATTTGTGTTTTTAGCAATGTGTGGTGATGCAATTTGATGGCACCATTTAAAAAAAACAATCTTCCTTTGAATGATATAAACATAAGCAAACTCCCCACTTTGTTGATGTGCTCAGCAATCCTGGAAAACAGGAACACTGGATTCAGTTTCCAGCTCCTACGTAAGTTGGAAATAGTTGCTTGCACTCCTCATTTGTCAGCACCCCCTCTTCAGAGGAAAGGACCACAACGTGTTTCACCTTCGCTCCTTTCCAGTTTCATGGAACTAGTTTTGGTTAAGTTCCTCACTTCCCTGAGGAAACTAGAACAAACCTCCTCCTGCCTTCAACACCCGCTCCCTTCTGCTTGTGTGCTAGCATGGTCAGCTTCACAGTGGCTGATGTGCCATCTTCTCAGCTTTGCTTTGGATACTTATTTCATTGCCCTGTACTTTCTTTACAGGTACTGCGTATTGTCTTTGTTCTCTTCTAGGCTTACAGTGACCTGGGCCATCTCAGCCATGAATATCTGTCACTGCTGTCAGAGACATCCAAAGTGCTGTTCCTCCACGGAGAGATACTCTCAAGGCAATTCCTGATGCTGTCTGTTCCACGCTTTTTTCCTGTCCTTATACATTTTAATAAGCAAAATATTAACATACAGAAACATTTCATCATAAGCCAGGTGAGAGCTAACTAGCCCTTTTTTTTTATTTGCATTTGTTCTAAGCTTCAAAGGCAATTTAACGTTGCAAAATCTGAACAGATAACTTAAGAAGACATTATTAATGGAAATATTAAACAACTAAAATCAAATCTTTAATGTAATTGAACAAAATGTTCACCCACCTTGCAAAATGGAGTGAGTAGTTATAGGTTTTGAGAGGACAGATGGATGTGTGATAAGCCACCTAACTTCCTGGGTAGCTAGAGACACCGGCAAGCTACCTAGAAAGACATGGGTAACGGGACCTGAGGGATACTCAGGGCTAAATGATCCTAAAAGGAAGACAGCTTTCTTTCAGAGGTATTTACTGTTACACATTAGAGAACTTGCTAATCATTAAAGAATTATCTATAAGAAGAAAATACAATCCATGGTTACGTACTTTACAGTTTCTGTCTGGGGATGATGAATTATTGGTAGTCCTGAAAAAGGCTCCTTCTTTTTCACTATTTCAAAGCAGACAGAGGTAAAGTTGTAGGTGATGAACATGGCTAAAAGATTGGTGAAAGCACATTCTGAAGGGGGTGAGCAGCAAGCCTTCTGGCATTGGCTTGAACCTATTTGAGAACTGGTAAGACCCTCACTGGCTATTCCAACTCCATTAAGCAAGATCACTAATAAGTACTTCAGCTTAAGGAAAAACTCACTGCTTTAAAAGAAGTGCTTACCACAACACTGGTCCGATGGAGCAAACATTTGATACAGGGAATCCTTGTACAATGTGGATGTTATTTGAAAGTTTACCTTGGTCATATCAATCCAAATGACATAAAATCTAATATAAGAGTGGATATACTGGGAAAAACCATAGGTCCATCAAATCTAGCCTATTGTCTTTTAAAAATAGTTTGTAATGGATGTTTAAAGAAAGAATTTCAGAAGAAAGCAAGTATAGATGCTTCCCCAATATAGTCTCCCAGTTTCTGGTAATATGTTGTGCAAGGGGATTCTGAGCTGAATGGGACATCTGATGTCTCTTGAAAGACTTTTCTTTCATGGTTTCCAAGTGTTCTCTGAAACTATTTATACTTTTAGCATCCAAAACATTCTGGCAAGGAGTTCCACAGTTACATCAAAAGATACTTCCCTTGGTTTGTTTTAGATCTGATACTTGATATTTCACTTCAGACTCGCAATCCAAATTACTTTGTCATCTTTTTTTTAAATTATAATAGCTAATATAGGACCTATCATTAATTGGCTTTACTTCAGAGTTTTTTCCTTTGTCTAGACTTGCATTTTATTTTACTTGCCATTTCACCACGCAGCTACTCAGCATTGTATTCTTCTCATCTAAACTTAACTCTCTGAATACCAGATACCTAGTCTAAGCTGAATCTGCCCTATGACAGGCATCAAAGAGAAACAGAATGAATCATTGGATGGAAACACCTTTGCTTTATTCATTGCTTATAGCATCTCCATTAATTCATTTCTCTGTAAGCCTGCTAATTCTGGGGTTTTTTTTGCAATATTTCCAACCAATTTGCCCAGTAGAGAAATTAGACTTACTGCTCTACAGCTTCCTGGATCTCCTTCCCCACTCCAAAATGCTTATAAAAATTTGTATCATATTTCCCACCTCCATTCCTTTGGTACTGAGGCCAATTTAAGCACTAGGTTACACACCACAGTGAGTAGTTTGGCAATTTCATATTTGAGTTCCTTTAGAGCTCTTGCATGAATACCATCTGGTCCTGATGATTTGTCACTATTCATTTTACCGATTTGTTCTTAAACCTCTTCTACTGACACATCAATTTAAGACAGTTCCTCAGATTTGTCCCCCCATAAAGAATAGTTCCAGTGTGGAAACCTCCCTAAGCTCCTCTGCAGTGAACACTGATGCAAAGAATTCATTTAGCTTTTCTGACATGGCCTTATCTTCCTTGAGTGTTCTTCTTACACCTGTAGGTCTGATTGACTCCCTGGCAGGTTTCCTGCTTCTGATGTATTTGAGAAAAAAAAAAAAAAAATTGTTATTTTTATGCCTTTAGCAAGTTATTCTTCAAAATTTCGTATCTCCTGCATTCTTTTGGTTTTGTGTTTAGGCTGCTACAGTTTATATTCTTTTCCATTTTCCTTTGTCAGAAAACATAGCACGAGACACAACAAATAAAGGAAGCAAACAAGCAGGTTATTGGGGACAGGGTAAGAGAGACAAAGTAACAAAAATACAAGACTCTTAGCTATTCTTCAACAATCAAGAACACCACCAAATGTCATTGCTTGCCTGGTCTCCTCCAGATATTGTGAAAAAGGTGAATTCTACTAAAGAGTTAGAATGATTACTAGCTAACATTTGACAGATTCACTAAGGATCTTGGGGAAAAAAAAAGTTAATTTCTAATTTAAATATTTTTATCAGATTTCAGAAAAGTTGCCTGATATTTCTGATATCCACCACCCTGTGGAAAAGCCACATCAAAGGGCAGTAAAATTTTCTGGTTTCATTTTAACAGAAGATGAAATTATTTCAGACCACAGAGCTATTGCAATGAGCCTCATAATTGTATTAGTAGCAAACTTTTATTGGTTGGCTTCAAACATTTTCATCCAGCTTTCAGCTCAAATGTACAGGTCCATTTGTATGTTCCCTTTTTCAGTTCATTGTCACCCTAGATTTTCAAGAAGGCTTCATTAATGTCAGCATCTTTTTGTCTTCTCTTTCTCTCTCTTTCTGTATTTTATTTGGAGAAACACAAAATAGCTGAGTGTAGGTGAAACTTTCTCCTCTGTACCTGAATTCCATCAATTGAGCAATAACATATGTAAGAGGAAGGACTTTTGCACATAATGCTGTTGTATATTTGCTAATGCAGTGACATAAAGATTGCAGAAATAGTGAAAAAAAAATATAAAAGAGAGAGGGAAGGCTGAGACAAAGCTAACCATGGGTTCCCTACTGATAGATCTTGTTTGTGGTAAATATTTAGGAGCAGGCTAGAAATTTGGAAGAGGAGGACAAAACAAGGAAAAGAAGTAGCTGAAAATAGATGTTTTCCAGCCATTCTGCTCATGGTGCTCACAGAGCTCATTATGAATCCAGGCCAAGGGCAAAGACCCAGGACAAAACAGCAGGGCGCAAAGATAAATCTTTCCCTCCTTTTCCTTTACTAAAGTGCAGAAAAAAAATTTCAAATCGTCTGAACCATAAATCTGTAAGAGGTGGTCCACATCATCAACACCAACGACGGAGCAACACAAAAAGAAACCTATTTGAGAAGTTTGTAAAGGGAAACTCTTTCCTCCACATGGTTTCTCCTCTGTGAAGCCTCTTCACACCGTGCCCGGTGGTCAGAGTTTTGTCATCTGGAAGGTCTTTGTGTGAGGCATCAAGGGGCTTAAATTTACATCATGTCTTCAGCTTGAAAATTACCGCAATAGCATTCCTGATGAGAGACTGAAGAATATTTCTGCTTTCTTTTTGCCCCTTGGAAGGGCAAAGAACAATCATCAAGGCAGCTATTATGGTGCGCTATGAACACAGGAGCATCAGAAGGCTTGTGTGGCTGGTTTTCCACTGTTCATTTCTCCAGCAGAGCTTTTAATGCACAGAATTTCTTGTTTGCAGTTATCTGCCATGTTTAAAACTTGAAAGAAGAATAAATCATTCACTGTTTTTTTCCCCTTTACCAGTCCAGCAGTAAATAACAACCACAGAAATCTTATTCTTGTAATAACTATGCTCATGCAAATTGCTTGAGTTTCATGCTTACTTTAATTGATTTTAATGGGACTAATTATGTCAAGGAGGTGTTCTCACTTGTGGAATAGTTTTCAGGATTAGATTTTTGGATAACATCAGGTAGAAAAAACCCATTTTGGACATATACCTGAGGCAAGGCTGAGAATCATAATTAAGGGTGTAATTCTTGTTAACAGACTACTGCAAAAATGCTTTATTTCTTCCTTTTGTGCATAGCAAAATTTTACTGTCTGTAAGTATTGAAACTGGATTAACATCAACTCTTTGCTGACTAGACTGTGTCTTTCTAAACTCAGAGGAAGTGGTGGTTGCTTTTGTTTAAGGAATTTGCCATTTCAAGGCAGTTACATATAATTTGGTCATCTCAGAAAGCAACAAAAAGAAATATTCACCATTGACTGACTATCCTGGGAGGACACCATTTAGTGAAAATATTGCTTTTTTCTAACAAATTAATGAGAATATAAATGACAGCTAAACCCACTTCTTATTTACCTGTGTTTTCCCAGTTTTTCTTTGAAAAGCATGTAACTTCTTTGCAGAGGAAGCAAATATCTTTGCATTATAGTGCAGAAAGAGGCACAGATGGTGGGGAAAGGTGCCAGCTAAGGTGACACTCCAGCTCACATGACCTGGTCATGGCCACACAGCTGTGCAGAACCCTCCATCCAGAAGGCATCAGGACCTAGGTCTGAGAAAGACTAAGCAGGGTATTAGTATTTTTTCATGCTAAGGACAAAAAGGAGGAGAATTAGTCACAATTTTCTTCTTACACGGCTTTTAAATTATAAAATTACACATTCAGAGTTAGTGTTCAGATTTTTGAAGTACATGTAGATGCTTCTGTCCTCACCTGGAATTGTGGGTGCTCTCTGACATGGCAAAACAGACCTTTTTCAATTTAGTGCTTGCAGTGTATTTAAAAACCTAAACACTAGATTTCATATCAACAAGCTTTTTCTCTTTATTTTATTAATTTATTTTGCTTGAGAAAGTAATTAATCTGTTGGAAAAGCAGAGAAAATATATGGAGGTATATTATTGCTGTTGGCCCTGTACTTTGTAAAGTTCTAGAGAACACCTTATTTTTAATTTTGCTGCATATGATTCCATATAACATAGACTGTTACTAGTGCTGCAGTGTACAATGTCTCAGTGGATCATCAGTATGCTTATAGGTCTCATAGTCAGGGGTAACAAAGCTTATGGATTTTGTACCATAATATATTTTGCTCTGATTCTTCATCTCAGACACAATGGAGTGTTTGTGAATACCATGGTGTATTGGTATGGTACCTGGTACCATGTAGCGGGGTTGATGAGTTAGACATCTTAAATTGGTATTCTACAGTTAGCTGTTTCTCCTGTTTACAAGCAAGTTACACTAATTTAATGATTCTGTAATTACATAAAAAGATTATTAGACCACTTGAAAATCCCCTACTAGCATTCTCATTCATGTTAGTGTAACGTTCTCAATGACAGTAATATATGTCTTATGATTCTCTTTACTGCAAAATTTAATCTGGATTCCTTGTTAATCTACATTGTGTCGGTGTTTAACACCAAATATAAATAAATGCCTCGGAAACTGGTTGTCAGAAAGAAAAAATAATGTTAATTGGACTACTTAATAGAATCATTTTTATGTACTAAAGTTTGTTATTTGATTGTTACAAACTAGCCTACTTTCAGCAGGCACAGCAACATCTGATTGACTTTCTAAGAAAGGATGAATAAATTTCTCTGAGTCGGTAGGTAACAGTGGTAGTGACAGAGACATCAGTAACTCATCTCAGGTCCGGCAGTGATCATCTCATTGTAGAGGAGTACATGCGAGCACTTTCTAACAGAAAAAAGCAACAGCTGCACCGCATTTACAGAAAGTTATCTTAGCTGATTTATCGGCTTGCACTCAGGACAAGCTTTTCATCTGCCCTCATCTGCGAAGCCAAGCTATTGTAATGGAGGCCACCAGCAGGCTAAGAAGGAAAGGAATTTAAAAGTTTGGGAGACATACATGCCAAAATCTGTTTAAGACAATATGAAAAACGGCTCACGTACATACAAATAGGTGAAAATCCTTTTTCAGCTTTATTTACCTGAGAATGAATTTCAGTTTGAAGAGGCCTTTATGTCGTTTCAGGCAAAGCACCTAAGATATAAGCAATTTTCAACAAGAGTACTACACATTTGTCTTTATAACAATTTGTATGTAACAGCTTTTATGCAAATGACACTAAAGTGGCACCTTTTTTCTAAATTGGACATTTTTATGGTTATAATTTTCTTCTGTAATAAGAGCAAAAAAATGGCTGTCCCAGTGGAGTTGAGCATTTCATCTCTAGTGCTGTTTTGTGAAGTTGGAATGACAAGTTTCTTTCACTTGCACAAAGAATGACAAAAAAAGTATTTTTTGTCATTCTTGTCTGCCTTGGTTAAGGCAGTTACACTTGGAAGCAGCACCAGTCCCCTGACACCAACCTCTTCTCTGCCAGCAAGAATGGTATCATAAAGTCATAATAAAACTTAAAGGAACTAAAAAATATTGCATTCTCTGTGTTTCTGCTCTTTGAAGGACATAAATTACTTTGTTAGTTTAAGCAGTTGCTGCTTTGGTTTGGTCTTTGGCATTGATTCCCACTCGTTCTCCAGATGTCAGACAGGTGACTTTTACAGACCATGGTCTTGGATTTAATTAACTACGATACAAGAGAATTTATGTATTTCATGCAAACATCCCAAGGCATTAGTATAATAAACCAAGTAAAATAGGCAGGTTCTTGTTGCTTAATTGACTATGCAGTTCTGCAACAGCGATGTGAGAAATTCTGGGTCTTTAACAATGATTAAACTCTATCCCAGTTACCAATTAATTAGTGATCTGTAACCAAGAAATTTGTGATGGATAATTTTACCCCCATGAAGTGATAAATTGGTAGACTTTAATTGAGGCGTACAATAAGGTTAACAAAGTCAAAGTTGAAGTCTGATACTTCATCTCATAAAATAGAATCTCATAAAATATAATTAACTGTACTATTTAGTAAAAAACCCACAAAAGTTTATTTTAATGTGAACAGCCAATAAATGCTAAAAACCCTTGTGTATTACTCTCTAAACTATGCATATAACATCTATATACTTTCTATATATAAATTAGTTAAATCTGAAGTCTTTTTTTAACCACTCTTCTGTTTGTTAGTGCTGATTTTTATTTCTACTACTCAAACATTACCACTAGTGCTCCTTAGTACTCTGCACATTGTCTTAGGTAACTAACACTAGCTTAGGAAAGCACATACTACCTGAGTGCAGCACTTCTTCAAGAGAAACTGTGTAGCTGGCTCAGCCTGGGTCCACAAACCATGTCCTTCACCATACAAAAGCTTAGGGCAACATGGAAACAAACTCATGGTTCAGCTGCACCTTGAATCCCCCAATACACTGTTCCTGCTGCTGTCTCCAGCAAAGACTATGCAGGATTCTAGCACTGCGTAAAGCATAAAACCCCAGTTCCATTCCTTGTCTTGAATACAAAACAAAACAGGGTACTTAGTCAAGATGGTATATTTCGGCCATTAGACACCAACGCTACATTTTGAGGAACAGAGTTGTCCACCGCTTAGCTCATCCTCCTACATGAATGGGAGAAGAAAGGCCTAGGAGAGCTCTCTGGTTCTTTTTCAGCTTGGACTAAAGGTGGGGGAGGCAAACTCACAGCCAGAGGATGACTTAGGGATAATGGAAGACCAGCTGTCATTTTCTGAGACAAAATGCAGCCATCCTTTGGAGAAGGGAGATCAGAGGTCATTCTTCCTGTAGCCCAACCAAAACAACATGCTGCTTGTAACTTGCTGTATTTGGCACCTGAAACTTTGATATTAAAGCTGCTGTGGTTGCTAATCCATTTGTCCTAAAAAGGCAAGACATAGATATTGATCTTTTCTTCCAAGGGCCAAACAACTACACAGTCGGTGTCTTCATTTAGCTTTCTTGGGTCTGGACATCTAGCACGAATATCTTGCTCCACTTTCACTGCAGGAGGTAGAGTTATGTTTGAAACAAATCTTATGTAGTTTGTGATCCATAAGTCACTCGGTACTTGGGGCACATCATAGAGCTAACCTTAATTATTGTATTAATGAGCTGAAAAGTGAAGTTCAGCACTTCTTTTTTTTAGAATGCTTATAGCCTGAAATGGTTTGCATTAGAAATACAAGGTGTTCTCTCTCTGCTCAACAATTTCAGTCTTTGAAGTTCCTCTGTTTTGCACTGTACCTTCCATTTCAGCTATACAGTATCTATACATATAATTGCTGAACTGTCAGAGCCAAGAGTGACTTGAGACATCTTAGAATTCCAGCCAAGGCAAAGCTTCAAAGCAATTAAAGCAATAACTCTGTATGCAAAAGGAATTTCCTGAGAATAATGACTGGGGGGAGGAGTTGATTACATTAAGAAGTATATTAGAATATTAACCCTGAAGTTTTGCTTCTAAATCCCCATAAAAAACTCTGTCCAGAATCATTAACATTCCTATAGAGAGATATTGGCAACCTCCATCCTCCTATCCCAGAAAGAGAAAACAAAGCATTGTGGATACGGCTGAGAAGGTGAAGTGTTTTGTATGTTTGGGGCACTCCCACAGAAATCATGTCTTGTCTTAAATCATTTGGATTACTTAAATAATTTCTCAGTGCACCATCTAATTTATAAATATCTGCTTGTGAAGAAGCACTTCTGGTATTACGGGGGGGGGCGGGGATTAATGCATTATTTACATTTTAGAAGAACAAATGTCTTTTTCTCAGCATAATATTAATTAATAAATACTTTGTGCATTTAATAGTGCTTTCATCTGAAGACCTCAAAGCATCTATAGACTTTTACAAGTGGGCAAACAGAGGCAGATAACTACTAGGCTGCATTTTCAAGCTCACTCTGTATGTTCCTGGTGGAGCTAGCAACGGATACCATTGTGCATTGACTACGAATCCTGAAACCAACCCCCCTGGCCCATTGCACTGCATGAGCAACTCTATGTACACTAGTAGATTATTAATGTTCTGACAATCTACTGGTTTACTTAGTCTGACGTACCTTTAGGGCTTTATAATTAAGGAAATATGTGTTAACGTTAGTATTAAAAATACTTTTATTTGTCAGATATTCAGTGGAATCAAGTTAACAAATGCTCGCCTTGCTGTCCCTGAAAACTAGTGATGAAAACAGCTCATACAGAATATTGAATGAAAGGGCTGATTTCACAAAAAAAGATTATTTTTTTAAACTCTTCTAAATAAAATGTTAAAAAGAATTTGAAGCACTACATCATCACTCAATAAGCAGGGCTAGAAAAGAACCCAAGTTTTAAAAAAGAATTTTTTTTTTTTTTGATTTGGAAAGTCCTAATCACCTCAGGCCTAATTAGCATTTGAACCATGGCCTCTCTGCACTTTTCTGGCAACATAAAGGGACCTGGAAGTGTGGGTATATGTTAATATACTCTTCTGTAATGGTCTAAAGAGATTTAAAGAGCCTGGGAAAAATATATTGCTATAGTGTTACCTTCTATATTTCTTATTACTTTAACTTAGTAGGAAAAATAAAGTAATATGAGCTGTTCTGATAATGTTTTTAGCTTCATGCGCTATATTTACCTCTGACTAAAAGGCTTTTTGCTGCAACCTCTGCTAACTGGAGTGATCACTGCATCATGAATAGTCAAATGAGATTAGCCAACTGTGTCCAGGTCCAATTGTTCTATTATTGCCTACAGAAAAAGCATCCTTTGGTTTTAGACTGCTTTATAGTCTACTACCATAATCTCTGCTAGCCTATCACCAGAAAACCACACGAATTCCATTTTTTTTTTTGCTTAAAAAATTGAATGTTCTTTATCCACTCTTGTTTATCTGCTGTCTATCTGTAGCATGCATGACAGTTCACTATCCCTGTCATCCTGGTGTGTTTTGTGCTTCGTTAATTATGAAAATCACATGGTGATTACAAAGCCTTCATGTGCAAATCAGAAAACATGACGCACACAGTTACACATAGCCATTTACTGTGCTCATCAGTCACTGCAGGATCTCAGAAAGAAGGCTCACAATTCCCCTCACAACGTTATTTCTCAAAAGTGTTCATTTTCTATAGCAAGGTAATGGACTGAGGAAGGGCACAGATCCTCTTCTCTCCTACCTTGGTGTAAACTAGGAACAGCTCCTCTGAGATCAGAGCAGTTGCTCTGAATAAGCTGCAGAAATCAGAATCTGGCTCGGGAACTTTGCATATTCACTATTAAATTTGGAAAAGGGAACCCCTGTCTGTCTCAATTTCTCAAGTGCTATCTGTCTGTTACCAGGCACACACACATTAATTGTGCGTTTTAAAACTTTGTTTGGTTGAACCTGTCATCCTAGGCTAAAATTGTGTGACCTAACTTGTAGTAGCTTTTGCAGTGAAGGTATCATTTACTGTTGAGTATATTTTACTGTGCTGTTATAGATCTTTTCACTCAACCAGCTGTCTAACATGTTGAATAGTCTTTCATCTTGTCAAACACTTCCATTCCCCTTTCTACAGCTTTCTCAGCCAACATGTACACACCTAATCAATCTAATGCCACTGTCTCCAGACTTTAAAACCAAAAAGCACTGCCCAAACTACTTTTTTAAAGAGACAGTCATTCTTTTCCAGTAAATTCATCATCAAGAGGACTGATAAATTGTTAAATGAGAAGAAACACTTCTCTGAAACTGTTACTCTAGGTCCAGCCTTAGAGCTCCGGTTCACTCACTGAATCTGTCGTTCAGTAAAGGCTGTTGGGGGCTTCCCTTCACACTGATTGTGTATATGTTAATGTAATTTAATTTAATAAACATCTTACCCATGGAACTGAGCTTAAGTCCTCTTGTTTTTGCTTACATATACTTTTTTTTTTTTGCCATTTTTAGGCAAACAAGATTAGTCTGCCTCAATCTGTTCAATGCCATTTTTTGTTTGGTTTTTTTTTATTTTTTCCTTATCCTTCATCAATGGGAACTCCATTAGTAGATTGCTATTTACATCATACAGGAGGCAGGTAAAAAAAAAGCCATTGGCATTGCTTTCAGGTGGCCCCTGCTATGTGATATAGTATATGCCTTACATGGTATGGAGTATTCATTAGGGCTGCTTTTATTTTTATTACTTTTATTTTTATTAGATATATTACCTCCTGAGACTGTATGAAGTGAACCATGTCACTGGGTGAGATTACTACTCAGTTAATAGCAGTTCTGAAATCAGTCAATTGGGAATAGGCTGTGTTGCAAGAACCTCTAAAATGTGTATATGTGCATTGGGGGACAGGGTAGCTCTCTGAAGGGGAAGGTTTTTCTTCTGTTGCTGGATTCTCCGGTGGAACATTTTTCAATTGCATGCTCATTTCTGTATGTGCTTTTAGTTAAAACAGATAACAACACCTGAAACAAACACTTTTATAGCCAGCAGGTACGCATGAAATAGAGAGGCCTGAACAAACAGGTAAAGGTGGATGCTTTGTATTTTCGTTCTGGTTTTGAATTACTAAGGATGGAGGGAGGTAAAGACACTTCAACCCTTAAGCCCCTTTGACATTCACAAAGTGCTAAAAGTCAGCTGGGGTCTCAGCTCTGACAAATTTGCATCTCTTTGAATATGACGCTTGAAAAGCCAAGCCGCTAGATTAAATTTTGCCATGGAGAAAATGAGAAAGGCTTCCATCTCCCAGGTCTACTGGGAGGATCTTTATGGTTGATTTACTTTTTTTAAATAAATGTTTCTTTATGTGTTTTCTCTAGTTTGTGTCCAGCCTTCCTCTATCATGCACGCTGTAACTTCTGCCAGTTATATCAGCCCACAGTAAGTCAACCTGCGCAGAGTACAAGGTGAAAGAATATTTCAGTCTAAACTGCATATCTCTTCTGTGTTTTCTGATTAAAATTTGCAAGCAAACCTTGGAATAAACCATACCTGACATGACTTCTAAAATAATTTACGCGGTTTATAAACCAGGGGCTAAATCCTACAAACCCGCCCTATGCCATTTGTATGCAGAAGTGCTGCAGGTTTGCAGGAGTGGGCCCAGCTATGTAGCTGAAACCTCACTACAGAGGACAGCAGGCAGAATAATGATTATAGTGAACCCATAAAAATAATAAACTGATTGCCCATTGAATAAAATCTACTAAAGTATGAATTATCTAATGAGCTGCTGCTGTGGTTCGGGCTGACTTATCCTGCATTAAGTCAACAATGACACCCCTCACTCCTGTGGACCTGCCACAGGGAGGGTGAGGGTAGGATTTGGCACTGGTTTAGGTGTGGAATTGTTTCAGTTAATGACGGATAAAAGGGTGTATGTAGAGGCAACTGTTTCAAGGTTTATAGAAGCTTATAATAGGAACTCTATTTATTTGCTAAGTATTTATGGCAACTCCTGAATTTATAACCATCTCCAGAAAAAAACTTTTCACAGATGTTGAATGTAAACATTGTTTTAATGTTCATTGAAGAAATCCCAAGTACACTGCTGTTGTCCTTGCATTATTAAAGAAGGCTAGTGCTTGAAAACACACCAGATTTTATAACAAAACTTAATACCACTCCCTTGTATCTACATTTGCTACTACAGGAGACTCATTATTTTTTTGAATTTCTAAAGCAGAATAAACATTTTTTGTGAACCAGGAGAAGAATCCCTCAATGCTTTACTTTACTCTGTCTTTGTTTCCGCAGTATATGTGAAATGTGTATATAACAGAGATCATACCCAGAGCCAGTAGGAGATGTTGTGTGTGAAGGTTTTTTTTCCTCTACACAAAAATTGTTTTCAAGTTCTGTGAACAGCATAAGTTATGAAAAATCACGTATAGCTAGTTTTTCCTTTTTTATTTTTATTTCCTTGCTGGGTTCTTATAATTTTCTGGCAGATCACATTACATTAGAATGAAATGTGATCTGTAGTTAGGACTTAGCGATGCATCCTGCAGTTTTAACTGAGTCACTTGGGTTCCGATTTAGCCCAACATGTGTCTCTTGAAATAACTCAGGAGAGCAGATTGATGATATACTTAGCAGAGGAATAACAGTGTTGGAGACTGCCAGTACTAAACAATCCAGTTATTAAATGTATCTAAGCATCTGAAGAAGTCGTCTAACTTTCTGAAGAAAAAAAGGAAAAAGATCTAGGAACCCAACAAAGCTCCTGTTGACATTGATGGGAACAGTGAGGTGAACAGAACACTTTTTAAAAGACTTGAATGTGTGTCCAGTTACTGCAAACTGATCCTGAGCATCTTAACCTCAGAATCTTGCTGTCATATCAGGGTCTCATTCAGGTCTGTTTGCGTCAGCTGACACTGTGACATTTCAGTTGCAGACACAGGGGTATTCTCTCTTTAGAGGAGGAAGTAACTCCTTTCCAGCAACTAAATGGTTTAAAGCTTTTATATCAGCTTCGTTTATCCACCCAAATTTTCTCGCACCTTTCAGTGTTACTTTTGGTAATTGTGTTTTCCCCTCTCGAATCCAGCTGCTCTCTCAGTGGTCTCAGGCCAGCTCCCACCCGTGCTCACTCTGCCGCTCTGCACATGGAACCTGCCTGTTCCTTCATGTCATTCCCTACTTTCACAGATCGCACCTAAATGTGGCATTTTACTTCTTGTTGGAGACTGCAATCACCTCCGGGATTGTAGTGCATGAATAGCAGTGGGACCTGCCAAATGCATCCTTGCTGAAGGAAAAAAAGCGCATCAGTCCCACCGAGGTACGCACCTCCACAGATCGGGAACATTTGGGCGTCAGCAAGCCTCTTGCCCCAGCCCCAAGCCAGCTATTGCGGGACGGTGACTAAACACAGCCTAGCAGATTCAGCGCAGCCTAGATGTTCTGTTCTGAATTAGGCCCTTAACTCCCGGCAAGTCCACTTCCCAGCTAGGATAATGACTTGGATGCCTTTTTTTAGAGAAAGAAAAAAGTGAGTGATCTGGGACCCTCTGAGAAAAGCACTTCAATACCTCATTTGAATAGAGCCCTATGCGATGTATTGGAGTTTCTAGGACAACTCCCTTACAAATGGATCATTACAGCGGTAAAAGCCAGTTTATTATTTAACCAATTCAGGCTGAGTGGAGACTAGAGAGTATTAGCACTTGCATTGATTGTAAGTAAGAGTCTAGTAATTAATGATCAGAGTTTTCAGGAACAGTCTTGAGGAGAGAGTGCAGTGTGTGGTATGACTGAGGAGGTGTTAACTGAATTCAGAATGAGCCTTAAAACAAGGGCAATGAAAAGCAGGACGTTCCCATAACCCATTGCCACTATTTTGTCCACACATAACAAGTACTATTAAACAGTGAGTGGATTAAACTAGGCCCTTTTGATCTGGATTGACACAGTAGTTTTCAGCCCTTATATGCTGCTTATCGCCAGTAGATCCCAGAATACTTTACAGAGGAAGGCAGTTGCCTCAAAAGCCTCCTGGGAATTGCTGTGAGTGGTCGTAAGTCATACTAAGGGGGTGAAGAATTGTCTCTGATAGCCAAAGTCTGGAGGAAATACACAGATACGACTGGAAAAGGCCACCTTTGTTTCCGTCCTGGCATGGAGCTCTGGGCAGAAATGGTCAGACTGTGGTGCTATACTAATACCATTGCACACATATAGATATACACGGTGGAGAAGTGTGGCTTGGAAGCAGCTCTTTAATAGACTTTGCTTTGAGAGGATCTGCTAAATTCTAAAGCTTCAGGATTTGCTGTGGTCACATTTTCATGCTTACAGCAGTAGGCATATTTATTTATTTTCATGAAATTGGAGATGGTTGAAAATTCACATGACTCCAGGACTTCAACGCTTAAGAAATCCTCCTTTTTGCTGCAAGATTATATTCTAAAGGGACACACACATTTAGGACACATTTCATCCACGCTATGAGAGTTATACAGCTGTCTTTCCTTATCCAAGACTTTTAAAGATTAATTTATTCTATAATCCCTACAGTACAGGTCAAAAATAATAATAAAAACCCCTAAGTAAATAATTAATAAAATAATAAATATGTAATCCAATTAAACAACAACAACAAAAAAAATCCCCCCAGATCGTCTTCATGCTTGAGCTCTTAACCATGTTATATATTTTCTGTATTTGTCCTTCAGATGGCATGATCTTCAGAGTAGTAGCTTAATTTCTGATGCATTCAGCGGAGAGTACATGGTCAGCATATAGCAAAAGACCACATAATAACACACAGATTTGTACATGGTGCAGTTACACACCATGTGCACTTCTTAAATAGCTGTAAATCTGAATGCATATATGGTTGCTCACACATTTAGAATCACACATGTAAACAAGTGAGGACAGACACATGCACACTTAATGTTATGATCATAGCACCCATCCCAGGGTTATGCAAATTGATTGCTTTTTTTGTGTGTGTGTGTGAGGTACAACAAATACCCATGATGTTAAATTAACTCTTTCCAAATAATAAAAAACTTACTATTAACATGACATGTTTAAATCCAAATGGACAAGTTTGTGTTCCCTTCTGCCCCTTTCTTTCTTTCTCACTCCCTCTCTCTGCCTCTCCCTCTCTCTCTCACTTTACCTTCCCAACGGCACTATTTTATTTCAGAAGAAAACTTATGAAAATTGTTGAAACATACACTACAAAGCATTTGCTTTTTTTTCTCTCCTTTTTTTTTTTTTTATTTCGGCAGATAGCCCCCAAAAAAGGCAGGGATGTCAAAGGCTTCGAGTCCCCCCTTTGACATTCACGCAGTGCTGAGAGTCAGCCGGGGTCTCAGCTCTGACAAATTTGCATCTCTTTGAATGTGACGCTTGAAAAAAGCCGGAGCTGCTAGATTAAATTTTTTTTTTTCCATCGAGAAAATGAGAAAAGCCTCTATCTCTCCGCCGAGTCTACTGGGAAGATCTTTATTCTGATTCTTGTTAGAATTGTTTATCACCCTGACAGACCAGACTCGGACGAGATAAAGGCGCTGCTCCATCACGGGGCCTGACAGTGGTAGGACATGCAGAGAAATGAAAGGAGCAGGGGAAAATATTATTAATAGATGCCGACTTGATTTGCCTCTATGGCACGTCAAGGAAGGAAGGGAGGGGGGAGCCACGGCTTGATTGCAAGCCTATGAAGTTCTGTCCAAAAAAGAAGCTATTTTTCATTAAGTGATAGAAGGGCTTTTTTCATGTTCTTTCCTGAGGAGCTGATAACTTATGCAGTTTATTCTAACCCTGCTGATTTCTGTCAGGGAAAGAAAACTCCTGAAAGATGGCTCCAGCTCGTCCTTTTCAGAGAAGGAGGCTGTCTTGTCAAAAATGGTAGCAAAGCATTAAAGCCCTGGCCTTGACTCCTGCAAGGTCCCTTGGATCTGATTGGGTGTGCATGTGTCGGTGAGCATGGGGGGGTCGGGGAAGGAAGGCGTTATTATGTACCCACTATGGCCCTCTGAGGGAAAAAAAATCAAAATATATATGCAGAGGAGTGCTTGCACATATGCACATGCACACATGCACCACATACATGGGGGCTTTGTGTGTTTGAGCACACATGCAGAAACATTCATTCTGCTGCCTAATTATTCTGCAGCTAGTAAAGATTTGTCCGATACGAGCATGTGCTGAATTTGAGAACAGGAGGCTGCGTGTAAACTTGGAGCAGCCTCATTCAAAATGAATGTTAAAAAATAACCAGCTCCCTGCTACCTCCTGTATGTCAGGTCTCACACAGAAACACGACCAGCAATGTCAGCTCAGGGCTCCTGCAGTGATGCTGACTCTGCTGCGGCTGTCTCGTGTTCTGGGGCAAAATTATCTCTACATGAGCATTATTTCTCTTAGGCTAAATTTTTTTGGACGGGGAAAGTAGGAGTGAGAAATACTATTTGTGTGCATCACGGTCCTGCTATGTTATTCTCGGATCCTCCACATTTGCAGCTCTGACCATTTGGGGCGTTTGCTGCAATTGCAGTGTTGCATGAACACAGTTCCTTGCTTGTAATTACCTTGTTCTTCTCCAGAAAGGATTGTGTTTGATCACTATCCTAACTGAATTTTGAATTCTGTACAAATTAACTACTGGAGAAATGCTTGCCTCAGGGCAATAGAGTAGGTCTGTTTCTGTGAACCTGCTCCTCGAGATTACTTCTTGCTGGATCCATCCTACAACGTGTTGAGCGTCTCTTGAGAACCTATGAATGCTGCTGAGCTCTCTCTGCTTTCAGTAGGATGGGAATGCTTAGCAGCTCAAGAGAATTACTCAGCGCTTTGCTGGTGGAAGGAGAGTGACTTTTTTTCTGGAAAGCTCATGGACAGTCTAAGTGTTAGGCAGTCCACTTTCTCCTCCTTCTTCAGATTTTTCCTAAAGAGTTGTTCTTTATAGTGAGATCAGTAAATGCTTACAAAATCTCAGATATTTTCCATTCAGATGGCAATAAAGAGGAATTACTGAAGTTGTGTGTGAAAAGTGAAAAAATTTAAATGCCACTAGGTACCATGTCCGCACAGTGATATGTCCATAGAATTTTAATTTTCATCTTCTGTTCCCACTGCTGTTTGTTCCCCTTGTTTGCTGTATCATATCTAGAGCTAAAGGGAAAGTTTTGCATTCTTCTTTTCAAAGTGCTTAAGACAGACCTGGGATATCTATCTAGCTACTTCTCTGCCATGTCTCTCCCATACAATCAGTGGCACAGTCAAGTCTGGAATGGATTCATTTTCAAATTTAGGTGTAGATGATAAAGGGTGGCTGCTTGGGGGAAGTCTTGAAAACACCAAACTTAGGAACTACGCAGATGCTTAGGTTAAACCATTGCCCAGTTTGGGGTTCGGAAATATTTTTATCACCTACTATTTAGGTGATCTTCCAAACCTCTGCTGAATGCTTCCCTTGATACACTGCAGCTTTTCTATTAAAGATCCTAAGCCTGTCATAAAACATCAGGCAGCCTGATGTGCCTGGTGTTATAGGAGGTTTACGGACTGCTGTGAGCTAAATGTATATGGCATAGTTATCTGTATGCTGATAAATACATGACACTGGGTTTGATAACCCAGTTATCCAGCTGTCTATTCCTTACTACATTGCATGAGAACCCTCATACAAATCAATTGATTCAAAATTAAGGACATTTTAATCTACTTCTGAATGGTAGTCTAGTTATTGTGGCATGATAACAGTACTTAAATGTAAGGGTGCTGGAGAGCCTGACCAGGAGCATGGAGGGAGAGCACACGCTTTGCTCAAAAGATCTCATGGTAAGTAGAGGGTATCTGCGAGCTGGGAAGGGGGAAGCAGCTCTTGTCGGTCAATGTTCTGACTTGCAAAGACAGACACTGAAAACTTTCAGCTCATGTCCTTTCTACATTTTCTGTGTTTATTTACCAGACTGACATCTGTGAATTCCCAAGAACCTTGTGAATGGGTGATTTGATCTGACTTCAGGGGCTACACAAACATTTTGAGAAATACTACATTGACTCTGTATGAGGAGTCTTCTGGTAAAACACAATGACCAATTACAATAGATAGCTCTATTTATTGATAGTGAAATGCTAGAAGTATCAGGTAAGTTCAGGATGATGTTATACTTGGTTCTGTACAAAGACAATCCACACACATCAGACAGCCAAAGGATGGGAGAAAAGAAGTATAATGACTAACTTTTTATAGCTCGGGATCTGAAGGCTATTGAAACTGAGCAGCCCAAGATCACACAGAAAGCCTGTGGAAGGGTTGAATGCTTGAATTGAGATCTTTAGTCCTCATTCAGTTCCTTAACCACAGCACAGCCCTTCCTCAGCCCAGCTCAGGGTGGCCCAGGTCTGTTTTGGCTGAGCCACGCTCACCATATCACGTTCCGTTGTAATATAGACATGCAAAGCAATTGAAAAAGGCCCCTTTTTTATGACTACAACTAATTTACCCAAATTCTGTGAGAAAGTATCATGACGTAGGTAGGGATTTGCCTCTTTTTTTAACTGCAATTGTTTACATTGCTCCAGTGACAAAGAGGGATATTGTTAATGAAGCTTTGAGAAAGGAGCTTGAGTTACGCATCCCCAAAGTCCTCCATTTGCATAGTTTTAGAAAGTGGATATATTTGGCAGACATTCTCTTTATTCAGCCATGGGTTTGGCACATGCCAGATTACAGAGGCAGAGTGAGCATCATGCAGCAATTTAAACTGAGAAAACAGATGTGGTTTTGCATTTTGGTATGCGTGGAGTCTCAGGCTACCATGAAAGTATCTTTGGGTAATCAGCACACCCGAACTGCACAGTTCACATGTTGATACCTTACAGTTATGCTACAAAAGGAAATGTTTTACTGAATCTTTTTTTTTTTTTTCTTTTTTTCCATTTAGTTATGCTGCTCCAAATTAACTCAGTCTTGTGGATAATTATAATTGAATTTATGAGGATTCATTTTATTTTACATAATCATCCAGAAGTTTGAGTCCTTATACGCATTATCCAGATCCTTGGATCTACAAAATGGGAATGAGAGAGGGTGACATCACAAGATTTTTTGTAACAATTCCATATGAGCAGACTGCAAAATCCAGAAGAAAGAATTTTTCTTCTGGTATTTCAGCACTTCTAATTCTGAGTGAGAGCCTACACAATGTGCAAAAAGTAATGAGTGAGTTAGCTAAGCAGTGTTGAACACAGCAAAAAATATTTGCTTAGAAATCAGTTCAAATATAGACTAAAGAACTGGTGATTGGAGTGCAAATTTAACATAAGGGATTTAAGACCTGGTCCCATATCACTGGCAGAATTCCCTTGATTTAAATGCATGTCTGTTCAGGTCAATAAAAGGCAATTACTTTTTTGTATGATGAGAAGTATGAAACCCTGAATAATGTCTGGAATGTGTTTATTGCTGATTTTTGTCTGAATTAGGTGGGGAAAATAGTAATTTTTGCATTGTTATACAATCTTTTACTAGATCATGTTAAGTGTGATGGTTTCAAGTTGTTAAAGTAGGAAGTTAGGGTTATTAAATCATTATTCCTGTGTAATTATGGAAAACATATGCATTTGTACTTTATGATAGTTATTGGTTTGCTAGGTTTTTTACAAGATTGTGTGGAAACAGTACTACTAACATGTTCATAGCACTAAATTTTCAATTGAAAAATTGTAGATTGCTTCAGGGCAATCTGCAAACAAGGCCTAAAAAGTGAGAAGGAAAATAGCTGTAAAGTTACTAACTGGCCAAGTAAAATGCATTCATCCACACCGACTGTCCATCATGGCTGCTATTGTGAACGTTTCCTCTTTAGTTCCTACTTTAATCAATCTAATTTTTTTTCCCACAGAAAGTTTTGCATATGTCGTTCTAATTTATAAATGTGGTCCTAAAGGAATTAATTAAGATTGTATTTTTAATATCACCTGTTACTAGAAGGGAGTTAATACTTCATAACCATTTATCTACAAATTTGACTTTTTTTGTCTCCTTCTGAAAAGGTTTGCAATCAGACTGCAAGTTTTGCAAAAAATGGTGTCAACGAAAATGCTTTAGCAGACTATTTTGCCTCTTTCCGACATTTGGAAAGCAGATTTCAATAGATGTGACAAATGTAACCGTCCATCGCAGCTGGCTACTTCAGCTCTGGTGAAGGCCAGGTTTAACAATGCCAGTTCAGGGAAATGTGGGTACAGGTCCATCTATTTCTGCAGAGCCTGCAAGAAAGTGCTTCTGGGACGTCCTGATCACTGACAGGATGCTGGATAAAGGCTTCATTCATCTCTTCTACTTCAAGAACTCATTGAAACTTGATTTAAACTTTGTTTTTCCCCACATATGAAAGTATGGAGAGGTCATTCATTTGCTTCCAAAAAGAAACATGTTAGGGTAGCTGAAGTGGCTTTTTACCAATAGCCACAATTTGCACCCTCCCACTCCAAAAGTGGCATGAATAGAAGAATTGTAAAAAAACTCTCTTAAAACCATTTTTCAGTATCCAGGTAACTCAATTTCTTAAGTCATGAACTTTAAGTGAGGAAAGACTGACAATATCTGTGCTCTTTTTGCAGGGAGCAAAAGAGTGGGGGAAAGCTGTCCTTTGATTTTGGTTCATATTCAGGGAACAGCCTGGGTTAATAATTTAAAGGTAGAAAGTTAATTTATGCATCCCTGAAATCCTCCTTTTGTGCAGTTTTAGAAAATGCATACATGTGACAGGGTGTCTCATTGTTCTCGGGATGTGTTATCGTGTATATGTGGAGAAGCTTTAGTGCGATATGAAATGCAAATTTGCCTCACTTTGTTCTTGCCACTTTTATGAATATTAAAAATATGGATAAAATAATTGTGAACACTTTTGGAAAAGGTCTTTAGCTCCTAATTTCAGTGCTATAAAGTTTTTATATTGGTGCAGTAGAAAAAAAATTGAAAATTTTACCGGCTTATATTGGCATGAATGTAAGAAATTTAATTGAAAATTTGCATTTTGAGTGCACTCTGAGTGGAACTTTATGATGGCATGAAACCCTAGTGCCAATAAATAGCACAACAGCCTCTCAAGCCAAAACAATATAGTTCATTCATGTTAAGTCAAACAAAACATAGTCATTTAGGTGATTTTAGACCAGCACTAACCTCCTTTAGCACCAAGTTTGTAATAGAGAAGGGGTTAAAGAAGAGGTTGTCTTAGATAGATAGGGCAGTTAGCAACACATGGGGTACCACCAGTGCCATCATTCTGAGCGCTATAAGACTATATCCCTCATAACACCAATCCATCCTGATCCTCCCTGCTAACTGGATTGACTTGATGAGAAGCCTTTATGTAACACAGTTTCCACTCTCACTAGCAGATTCCTAGTTGTAAGGGTGGCTCTAAGGCTGCCACAGCGTGCCTCGTTTAACATTGTTAAGCACTACCTTTGTAAGCTATTCCTGATTATAGGTATATGCTGAGTAGTGCTCCAGAAATTGAAGCTATGTTAAATCAACAGAATAGACTTGTTTAAATTATTGTGGGAGACCAAAAGGCCAAATCATTATTTTTGTATATGATTCTTTAATGTAAAAATAAAAAACCAGAGACTTTGCTTCCCCAGCACTCATTGATGTTATACCTGTGCATTAAGTGCAGACTCAAATACTTTTTATTGCAAGACAAAGAATTATGGTGTAAGTACTAGAACAGACTATTGCTGTGCAAGACTATGGCATTGGTCCTTTAATAGCAACGTAGCTGGGAAGCTGTGGACACAGAATCGTTGCTCTTATTTGTTTAGATTATTCAAATAATAGTGTGAGTAATATTCACAGCTTGGGCTGAGATTCCTCTCTACTTTAACTCTTCTGAAAGCTGGACCTGTTTCAGGAATTAAACATCTTTTCCTCCATGTGGCTTTTAGGCTGCAGCTATAAAGCTCTTCATCAGCATGTAGTGACTTTGCTCATTTCTTTGACAAAAGGCTGATAATCTGCACTAATGGCTTTGGCTGACTCATATGTTTAGTTCCCAACTGACTTTGACTGACACACTGAGGAATATTAGCAATATGGAAACGAAGGTTGATCACGGGAGGAGACGGACAAGCATGCTGGGTGAAATCCTGCATATCTTTACTTCCATTAGAGTTCATTTCTTTCTGAGGTTAGACTGCTTTTATATTACAATCCCTTTTCTGCTAACATAAATTTTCAAGTCCTAGACTGTGATCCTTGCAGTTAGAAGCTCCTCTCTAGACAGCTCTTTGGATTATGTCTTCTCAGATGCAAGGTTCCCCTTGAGTGTGAACAGACTCTTATCCCCAAAGAGGAAGGTATGAAAAGTATGAAAAAAATCTTCATTTTCCTTTGAAAATCATTCACATCCAGTACCTGGAATTATAAGCACTTGGCTAGTTACCCTCTTCATGAGCAAGGAGAGGGCCAATTCCATCTTGGATTGGGTTTTTTGTTTGTTTTGATTTTGGGGTAGGCTCTCTGGGGTAGTTCAGTTCTGAGCTTCTCTTCCATAGTAAATACTTGCAAAAGCTCATGCAAGCAGAATATCACATCCACATCTGACATCAAGTCCCATGCAAAGCAACCATTTCTGACAACAGCAACAACTGCATGTGAACCCCACACCACCTTTTATTCCATGTATCAATATAAAAATACATACCTTGAGACATAAAGATGGTGATAAGTTCTGTACAGAAGAAATTGCAAATAGGGTAAACCTTTAGGGCTCTAATAACAGGTGCCAAAGAATAGGACAGGATTAAATGAACAGTGATCTAAGATGTATCCACACATAAATTCAGAAAGAGAAACATTGGCTGAAACTAGGCCTAGCACGTGGACTGTCCTTGAGCAAAAGGGTTGGAGGCTGAGGGACAGGTTTTACTACTAACTTAGACAACCTTTAAAATAAAACTTGACAAAAATAAAACTCAAATATAAAATTAAAAAATAAATTCAAAGTAAAAATTCATCATTTCAAAGTTTGAAAACAAAGTGTTTGGCTTCCATGGGCAATTAGAATAGATTTACAGGGAAAAGGGGCACACATACAAGTCAGCAAAGGTTTTGAGTCAAGAGGATCTTACCTGTGCAGAAGTTAAAACTTCTGCTTAAGTACTTTGCTTGCATTAGGCAAATGTATCCCTTCTGTTTCACAGCAGGATCTCCACAAGCACAGGTGGAGAGACTGGTTTTGCTTTGTAGAGATGGCACAATATAAAACCTTTTTCACAGCCAGGAGAAATGACTATTAGTGGATTTTATGGAGCTCTTGGAGTTTTGCATGACAGAGGCCTCCAAAGCATGCACATTTGGTTATTCCAAAACAACAGTCAGAAAAGTCACTGTGTGAAATATTTCTTCCTGTTTTAAACCCCGTTTCTTTTCTGGAGAAAGCTATATGGTCTTTCACAGACATGAGATTCAGACAGGTGTTTAAGCTTGACTCTAGTTTCTTGGCAGGTGATTTTGAGGAACAGTACACTTAATAAAGAAAGAAAACATTGAAGAATTTCCACCTGGAAATACCTACCTATCTTAATAAAATAGCTTTACATAAAAATCTGAAACCTTTTGAGATTAATGAGGCCTGTTTACTTTCCATTTTGAGCCCCCTCTACTATATGAGTTGAATCAAAAGGCTGAGAACTTCAGTATAGGAAACTGAAAAAGAAATCGATAAAAAATTAAAAAGCCAGTTATGGAGTTGGATTTGAAGTCTGTCTATCTCCCTGTCTTTGCCAGGAGTTGATCAGAAAGACTGGAAGACAACTGTTCTTTTTCATTTTAAAAAAATACGAGAAGGAAAGAAAAGCGCTCTGTATCTCTGCGCTCCAGAAACAATTACATAGATGTATGCATAGAAGTATAAAATATGTGTGATGTTACATATCTGTTTGCAGTGGTGGAGGGGTATTGTATAGACAATATATTGTATTGTATATACAATTGTATATTGTATATACAATATATTGTATATATTGTATAATATATCTATTATAGGAGACATAAACCTGTCAATTCAGGTTTTATTGCTAGGAGTGCCAGATGCACTGTCCAGAAGCTCAAACATACCAGCCTGTGCCAGCAGCCCAAGAGGCCAGGTCAGGGCTTTCCTCTGCTGCTTTCAGAGTCTTCACACTTGATAGACTCATGTTCCCACCCTGTGAGTGCCATGGCCTCCCTCTGTGAGTTTTTTGCTTTTGATAAAGATGCTATTGTGTACGACAACATTCGTGTTTCTTAAGAGTTCCCATATTGGCTGTAAGAAACTCCTTAGGTGCTGACCTAAAACAGATGCCGTGAGCGCTCTTATTTTCTAGCCTTTTAATGTTTTAATGGTTTGTGTATTTTAATTTTACCAGTCACCTAGCCTTCTCATTATATTCTACTTCTCTCTCAGTTGCCTACAGGGGAGACATGGAGAGATAACCTTTCCCTTTCTCTCTTGCCAAAGGCAAATTAAAAGAAAAGCATAGGAAAATGTACGTGCCATAGTGTGACTGTGGACAACAAAGCTTGCTCTGCTTTGTCAGGACCAGTCAGCTCTGTTTCAAACATAGTACAAGAGCATTGTACTCAGGCTGCCTGCCTCCTGTTTGGGGAGATGCAGTGATCTCTGGTTCCTTGGGTGTCACCACTGAAATAGCCAGGAACAAGGCTGACAGCATGACCTGGGACTCAGAAAGGTGTCTGAATGTATAAAGACCTCAGGATGAAAATAAAGTGAAGATAGATTCATCTTCACTATCTTTCAAAAGACAGTTACAGAAAAGAGATCAAATTAGATTGCAAGAAGACTGGAAAGCTGGAAGGCCTGTAGCCGAGATTCCTGACACCATTAAATATTACCCTATGTTTGCACAGTTTTTATCGCCTCTCCTCAATGTTTCCGTTCAATCATAGAAAATACAATGAAATAAAAAACACATGGTGGGATTTTAAAAAGCATTCCTGTTTTTTTGAGACTCTCAGCTAAAAGTTACATTGAAAACTGGCTGATAAAGTTTGATATGCCATAGCTCAGTCTTTTTGAGTCACAGAAACTCCAGAGGAGTTATCCTCCCATCAGAAAAGGGTTTTACACCTATTACAGAAAAGGAGAACAAAACAAAGCCCGTAGACACACTCAAATCCACCAGGCCATGAGAATTTTGCTTCCCCTCAGTGACACTTTGCTGTGACTGTGGGCAGCAGATTGTGTTTGGATTGTCAGGGAAACAGTCGGGCCATTATTGTTGTTGTTTAATTTTTGGTGGTTGAGGTTTTTTTTTTCCCTCCTAGCCAAAGTATTAAAAAAAAAAAAAAAAAGAGGGGAAAAAAAAAAAAAGAAGTTGATTTCTTCAACAAGCAGCTGCAATGACAGATGGCTGATGAATGCACTACCAGCAGTTCCAATGGAACTCGACTCCGTGGGAGTCGGGGCACCGTGCACCTTCCAAAGGGCGCCACGGTAGTCGCTTGGGAAGGGGAGTGAGAGTCGGAATTTCTAACCATGGTGAAAATGTACTGAAGGAAGAGAACATGATGACAAGGGGTGAGAAAGGGAAGGGAGTGATTGAGATCCATCCAGCTGAGTCTTTATCCCCAAGGATGAATTAAGATGAAATAGGGGCCCGGAGCCATAAAAACTTCAGGAGTACTTTAAAAATAATGCCAACTTTGCTAAAACATATCATCTTAGCCACCCACTTGCCATTAGGCTTTGTTGATCTTTCTTCCCTAGCCCCCAGATGGACGACTCCTCTCTCTATTCTTTCTATACACTTTTTTCCTCTCTTTCTGGTTCCTCCTTTTCCCAGAGCTATCTCTTCCTAGCCTCATGACTGTGTGATATTGCGAAGGAAATAGCTTGGCTATTGCTCTTCTCAAAGCTGCTTCCTGATGCCTGTCAGATGTCCCCCATGAGTCTTCCTTAGCACCCCAGGGTCTGGCAATCCCTGATCAGCCCTGCCAGGTGATCGGCTGCATAATGTCCTCCCTTGTAGTGCTCAGACTTGAAAAAATTATTTGCCCTGGGCAGTTATCATCTCTTTGTCCAAAGGTCCCCCATTGAAATGGGTAGTCAGCAAAATTTATGACCTTCTATTGGGAGCCCTGTGCCAGGTGTGAGAATTTCTCCTCTTACTGCCTGTGAGTTTTAGCGCACCGTGGAGGCAGAAACACAACAGGGAAGGAACACAAACCCCACTCCCTGAAACGAGTCCGGCACGCAAATGTAGACAGTTTCCTTCATCAAGCAGGATGTCATAACCTGCAAGACCCCCAGCCTGTCATGGTCTCCAAGACAGTGCGGTTTCCCCTTTCTTCACCTCCATGTGTGAAGAATGAGGTAAAAAGAAAAGAACTGGTGGCAGCTGGAGAAGCAATAGGGGTTTGCAACAGGGCAGTAAGTAAACGAGGAACAAAGCTCTTCAAGCAGTAAATGTACTGTGTAAACATAAACAATAGCAACAAGCAAGAAACATATTCCAAATCCATCTCCAGTAAGAATCAGTTGTGTTATATCTGATGAATCAGGGGAGGGGGCTGGTAGGAGAGAACGGGGACCTATTATTATTTTCAAGTCAAGTCAACCAGCCAAGTCTGCAAACAAAAGCATTTTCTGTCTTTTTCTCTCTGTGTTGTTGATGGCCTCCCCTCGTCTCTCTTCCTTGGCATATTTCCTGCAGTTCCCCCACCCAGCAGTAGTTATATACATCTGAATAACACTGCAGTTCAAACACCAAAAGAATTGTTTTCCTATGGTTTCTAAATGTCTTTTCTATTTCCTTGTATTCATAATCCTGGCATAAGCAGTGCTTATCAAGGGGTGTTCTACATCAGAAAACTCAAGCATGAGACTGTCTACGTGTGTGTGTGTGTTTGTGTGTACTCACGCGTACATGAATACCTGTGACCAAGGAGACAAGAAAATACTGCTGCAGATCATTAATGAAATAATGATACGTACTTCTTTTATACCTGTGGTTGTAAAAAGAAAGGATAGGTTTTATTCTTGTATCTGCACATCACTAACTAGTACTAACACACACACAGAGGTTTTTTCCTGTATCCCCAAAATCACAAAGTGGGAAATGAAAAGGGGAGGAGGAGAAAGAGAGAATTGCTGGAAATGATTGTCTCTTAGGGTGTTCTCTAATAATGAGACAGGAGCCCCACTTTGAACTCTTGATTCTTTGCCAGAGAACAAAAACCTTAAAGCATTTTGCTACCTTTAATTGTATTACTCTTCTAGTAATCGATAAAGATAAAAAAGGATCATTCTATGTACAATATGAAATCACACAGCGTCTGACTATGTGGAGATAGATTCCACTTATCTCTCTAGGGATAGCTTCTCTTGTAGTAGAAAACTCAATTTTTATTTGGATTTTAAAAATGTTTCAAATTATCCAGTCAATGCTACATGCATATTAAAAGATTTATTACCAAATATTCTCATCTTGATGTACTGGATCTATGCACCCAATTCCCACTAATGTTAATGGAACTGCATCTGTAAATCCCTGCACATCAAAGCAAGACAGTATCCATAACTATTGCAAACACATAGGTAGCTGGATAAATAGCAGAAAGATTAACCACCTCTGGCATTACTAGTTTTTTCTTCTTTGTGTAAAAGTTGGTCTCGTCTTTCTAAGGACTAAAGATGTGACATACGAAACTAAAGGCATCCGGGCCAAGATCCCCCACACTTCAGCGTGGGCAGTGACGGGACACCTGACTGCCGAGCAGTGGCACCCGCTCTGATTGAAGGGGAGAGGGAGAGGGGTGCCTCCACAGGGTGACTCAGGCTTTAGGCGGGCTGAATCATCCCTGGAGGTGCCTGTTCCTCTCCACTGACTATTAACCGGGGGTGTATGAAGAGCCGTTAATTTAAGAACCTGAAGGGAGGTAAGTTACATCAGGCCCTAAAGTATTAAACCCCCATTCCTATCCTCTGGTATTGGGTGATTCCAAGGATCCTGCTCAGGGAATAGTTGCTCACCCCCTGCTGGAGTCCCTGTTAGCCCTTCATGTTAAAGGTGGGAAGAGAGTTGGAGAAAGGGCAACCATCACATCTCTCTCATTCACGCCGGTATTGAAAAAACACATTTGTACATCAAAGCCAAGATTTTCAAACATGGGTTCCTAGAGTTTAAACCTTAAATCCCTAGGTGGAGTTCATACAAAGCAGCTTGGATTTTACTGCTCCAGAACTTGAGTTTGGGTTAATTATCTAACCTTAGGCATCCACGTTTTGTAATGTTTGGATCATGTTTTAACATTAAGAGAAAACCAGTGTATTATTATTATTAATATTATTAATAGCTCTATTAATTAAAATCCCTACATATATGCCAACGTAAACTGCAATTAAAGTAAATTAAATATACTAACAACAAAGTTATATAAACAGCACATACCGTGTTAGAATTCAAAGCAAACAAATGCATGTTTTAAAGTGAAAAAAGGATGAGGTAGAAAAAAGGATGAGGTAGAAAAAATAATTACCGTGGGGCCAATAACTATATTAATTGTTAGAAGAGAATACAGCTGCAATAAAATCACAAGGAGTGCATACTACACTGAAAGATGAGTGGGGCAATGAGAACACGGGCAGGCTAATAAATGATAATTAATAATACCTCTTCTGAAATTTCCATTTCTTATCCCTAGATCTGCAAGTGCCTTACAAAGAAAGCATCATTATCCCCATTAGGCAGAGGAAGGAGGAAGAGGCATAGAGTAATGAAGTACAATGGCCAGAGTCACCCAAGGGTATGGCTTACAAACAAGTTACCACAAGTTATATTAGGGTATAGATTAACAGAGTCAGCTGCTCTGCTCTAACTTCCTATTTGCCTACTCTTAATCTGCAGTAAATGAAACCCAGCTTACGTCAGGTCTAACGAGAGGGCTAAGCCTCCTCTCTGGCTGCGGGAGGAAAAAAGCGAGTACCTGGTACCATACAGTCCCGCTTGCTAACTTGCTCTAACGCCACCTCCGTCGAAAACCTGGCTAGTCTGTATTTGTGAGATGGCAGCAATCATTTTGGGAGGCTCTGCTAGCATTGGGATGAGTGTGGTATATAAATGGAAAGGGTTGACGGGAAAGGAACGATACGGGGGGTGAGATACGTCGAGCAGTTCAGCACAGAAAAGTCAAAATCTGGTGCAGATCTGCGATGTGACAGTAGGGTTCCAGGAAAAGCAGGTGGTGTGGGAACGCAACTCCCCATTAGGACAGGGCTCGGAGAGAAGGGGATCAGTCATAGCCAGAGCCTGCATTATTTAAGGCTTTAAAATCCGAAAAGGCCAACTTAAAATCAATCTGCCACTTCGGAGGCAGGCAGTGTGAAGAATGCAGCGTGGTGTAATGCGTTCCTGCTGGCTCACAGGGCTGAGCACACGTGCTGCCGCGCTCGGAGCGAGCAGCGAGCAGCGCTGAGCAGCCTGGCTCTAAGCTCCGTTAAGATGGGTATTACAATAATTGAGCTTTCTGGTAACAAGGTCTGCGTTGCTATATTTGCGATAGGCATGGGATAAACTAAGCGCGCAGCCGGTGCATGCGGCTCAACTAAAGGAGGGGGGGAAAGAGCCTCTTTGACACCAGAATTGGAAACCTGGCTTCAACTTAAGCAATGGCAAAACTCCATTAACTTCAGTTTGAGCCTGTGCCCGCCAGGTACTTTTCCAGGAGCACTGTGGCCTAATACGGTACCAACATGCACCCAGCTCATGACCTCTGAAACACAATTCTTCACAGTGCAAGGGAACATAATAGAAATAATTCCAACTAGTACCATCACCCAACACCTGCTTTTACCAGCTCAGAGAAGAAATGTCTCCAGCTGCATGAGGACACCCCTCTCCTCCTCTATGGCTGAAACAGAAATCAGGATGTTGATGGCACAGGATTATATATAAATTTCACTAAGGTATTTGATCTTTATTTTATTTTTCATCTGTTTTGATCTGTCCCAAACTTACTGCATTTCTCACATTATAAAATCTGGGAGAAGATCTGCCATAGACTGTGTTTTCACACGTGCATTTTCCCGTGGCTCATTTTCATTCTGAAAACCCTCTTCATGTAAAATCCCAAATCCTTTGTCCAATCACAGCTAATAACATGAAGTCTGAGTCAGAAAAACCTTTAATTTTCAGTGCTCTCCTGCGACTCTCACATTCCTCCAGGTTCCAAACCAGGTAAATGCCTAATCATTCACCTGGCTGTGGAAACTCAGGGACACTGGCTCTTCCTGGCTCATTTGCTCTCTCTGACCCACCTCACTTTCTTTCAGCTGTTTTCTGGTTGAGGGTTAATGCAGTAAGTGCATTTGGAGAAACCCAACGGGCTGCTGATGTACAGAGAAAAGCTGTTCTGGGGGAATGCTATCCTGACGGAGCTGGGTAGGCAGTTCCTCCCCACTGCCAGCACAATGGCCTCCTGGGCTTTCTCCTTATGGCGGGGTCTCTGGGCAGTCAGTGGGAGGGCCGGGCACTTCCAGAGCCAGGTCAGCGTGTTGGAGACCTGCTATGCTCTTTGCCAGCGCCTGCTGTGCTCTCGGGAAGCCCTGGCAGCCCTACTCTTACATCAGGGTTCTCAGCTAACAGATTAACGGTAGGTCACAGAAATCGGGGACCCAGATATCTCTTGTGGCTTAAACTAGGCACTTACAGGCTTTAGTCTTGCTAAGCTTAGGTGACAGTGAGCTAGGGATTTGAAGATCAAAAGTCGAGAGTTAGACAGGATTTAGGTATGCAAGTCTTCTCTGGATTGAGCCCTTCATCTAAACTTTTTGGCTAACATCATTTACTGCTCAAGAATAAGCATCTTGAAATTCTGTGGTCTGCCATGTCAGCCACAAATTAGAAATGGAAAATACATGAAAAGAAATTATTATTAGATAGATATATTATATATAGAAACTTGTGTGTATAAGTGTGTGTTTGTGCACCTTGAGCAAAATGAATGATTTTTGCACAAGTAGAAAAGCGTTTTTTAAAAACAGGTGTATGATACTGTATGTGAAGTCTACAGTCATAACAGGAAATCATGCAATTTCTGCAGCAAGATTTTATTTAAAAAAGCAGAGTGCATCTCATTGACCTACATTCAGCTTCCTCAGCATACACTGTACCTGCAGAACTTTCTGCAGAGATACATTGTAGATACAGATCAAAGGGAACTGCTGGTGTCAGAATTGTCTAGATGTTCCTTTCTGGGCCTGAAACCTAGATCATTGCCATGCATTTGCACTGACTTTAATCAACTTTAATCAACCTGTAAACTGTTCCTTGGACTGCTGTCTTTAAAAGCCAGGTAGGCTGTTCGTGGGGATAATGAATGTCAGTATCTATAGAGCAGACAAATGAAGCTCGCTGTTGCCTCATACCTATTTTTTAAAAAGCTCTCTAAGATGCATTGCAGTATATAACAGTAGCAAAATAAAGGTAGCATCTGTGTTAAAAGAACTACAATCCACAACCAGCTAGAGTCATCCTGTTCAACATACACCCTAACAGTTTTGCAGAACATTCGGTCCCCTCTTTAAAAAAGGCCATGGGGGTGTTAAACTTCGCCTGTCAGGAGCGCTGGATTTTATTGCATACACATCTGTCTACTCTGACTTAGACTGAGACCTGTCAACTCATTTCTCACAAGACCACTGTAATGGGCCTGGATTCACAAACGTGTAGGTGGGTGTACGGAGAGAGGTAGCGTGAGAGAAGGGGGCTGCGAGGTGTAACACTGACTGCTGTAGTGCTGAGCTTCTAGGCACCATACTGCCTGGTGAGGGTCTCTTACACCGTGCCTAACTGGGTATTAAAGAAATGAAGTTAACAAAGGAAGTATACAGAGAGGGGAGGGGCCTCCCTTTCTAAGTTACCCTTTAGAAAATAGGAAACACGTAAAATCATCAGTCTCTTTCTTGAAGTTACACTGACAAGTAGGAAACTTCTACCAGAGCACATAATACCTTCCATGGGATTCTCCTTGGGTCACGTTGGCTACAGACCGTAAGCGCTTTACACTCTTACGGCCTTTATACAGTCACTTGTTGCTAGTTACCCAATATGAAGTCTAGCTCATAGGATCTGTGCTACCTCACCCAAAGGTAAATCATGTCACAAGCTGGTCATCCAGGTTGCTAATGCAGGATGTAGGAATGGCACAGACCCATCCAGGTGAACCAAGGAATGTGAATTTGCTTTGGTGTGCAAAAAGGAAACGCTCCATCATCAGATAACTCTATGTACTTCATTAGTACTGAACCAGCCTAAAATCAGGGATTGAAGATTTATTTTATGTTAAAAAGGGAGTGGGAAGGACACAGTTCCAGAAAATAGGGGAGTGGGAGGAGAATGTAAGTACTAGCAGCTTTATTTGGGAAGTAGCTAAGACAGCAAAACTGGGTAAGAGAACAAGGAAAGGATTTTTCAAAAACAGAGTCAAGACGGAAAGGGAAGATTGCATCTTGAAAAAGATCTAAGGGCTCCTAAAGAGAATACATTCATTAGCTTGTATGACCATCCTTAAGCATTCTAAAACACGGCAATGAGAAATCAAGCCATAGGAAATTAAAGATTGCTTTAAAAATGGTTCAAACTGCATTAATATCAGGTAAAATGCTCCAAATAGAGTCTCATCTGTTGAAAAGGAGCAGGGTTTTGGCTGTAGAGTTGTTGTCTGTTGTCCATAGATTGTGCTGCCATAACTTCTAGTTATTTAAGGGATCAGGGAATTCTGAGAGGAGCAGGGCAGTATTTCTTTGCTTTCATTGCTGCTGCACTGGCTTGTGAGTCAAAAATCCATTGTGGTTTTGGGCCAGGTTTCCTCTGCTAAGTATTGACAGGGTCATGGGTAACGGTCTTGTCAGTAAAGTATGACTGAGTGTTAGTAAAGGTGGGAATATTCTGACCTGTGCAGTTGGTAGTTTGGTAAATCCATTGTGGTAAATTGTGGTAAATTGTGATAAATCCATTCAAACTACAAATTCCATTACTTGTAATTAAGATTTTTGAATAGGGCCATAATGTATACTAATTATTTATGGATAATACATTAAAATTTTAAATTCCCATGGATTGGAGGAGAGAACGGCTGCATGTCTCTCTGTCCCAGAACAATGTGTATTTTATCATTCAGGAAATGCTAGAAGGTCCAATGTCCTCATGCTATAAATCAACAAAGAGTTGCCTTTTGGGGAGCAGCATGTCTATTTTTTTAAGGTTGTCAACTAATCCCAATCACCTCATTTCTCTAAAATATTCTGAAAAAGAAAAAAGATATTTTTCAGAAACTGTTTAATACTTGACCTCTGAAAAACAGTCTTCATAAAGAACCTTCAGCTTGGGCACCCAGAACTGACGCACCTGAATATCATCAGCCACTCTAAAAATCTTGCTCTTGGGCACCGACTAATTAAAGGAAAATAGACTTTCCAAAACTGGTTGAAGTCAATAGAATATACACAGTGATTTCAAAGGACCTTGGACCACATGGAGGAGAAGAATTTGGCTGCTAGGAATCAAATTCCCTTGTTTTGGTGTATTCTGCAAGTGATAAAGTTTGAGAATTAGAGCACTGTCAATATGTGCTATAAAACCACATGTCCTTTAAGAGGATAATGCTCCACTAGACCTTTTGCCACAAATTACTCTATATAATTGGACCTAAGATCACAAAGAGTGCACATTTACAAGATAAATTGAAAATTAATGAACAAATAATATAGTAATTACCAAATCCTTATTATTTGAAGAATATACACACTATGGGGTCTATTTCTTCCTCAATGAGCATGTGTAACCCCCATTAATTTTAATGGGAGTTAAGCGTGCACATCAAGGGAAGAATTAACTCATGATTTTAAAACTGACTACTAAGATTAAGACCTGCACTTTTGGCTTTGAGTTGAAAATGTGGCATATCTTTTGATATTTATCTCTTTTTAATTGTGTATTTGTAGCTGAAGCAATTTGCAAATCATTGTTATCCCTATCAGTACAAGGCAAAGATAAATTGCATTATATACCCTACTTCTTGGACTCCTTGATGTTCTTTTCTGATTAAATTGAACTGTACCAGCAGCATCATAATTAATAATCTATGCTGATCAAGTTGGCGGTGCTAAGGCTGTTTGGTATCTGGTGGCAATGAAAAATTGTTCAAGCAAGGTGTGTCATTTGTTTATTTTTTTCACTAATGTGAGAAATATACAATTAATAATACTGAGTCATGGGTATTGCCAGATAATGTGAAACCTGCAGTTTAGGTCTGGACAAGGGAAAAACCATCCAGTTTAATAAGACTTCTGAGGCAATTCATGAGCTATGATGTTAAGCTTATGTAAAAAGGATTTTACTCCTTGGAAAGAGATTATAAGAGTCTCATATGGAAGCTTTCAGTCCCAAATGAATTAGATACTGGTGCCAGTTGTTGTTTCTACATCTCAACTCAGGGCAAGGATATTTCCGTGTGCCCTTCTGCAGTTATCCATTAATGACTGTTAGTGAAATGGCTTCTGCAGTTGTTCATAGCCTTCTTGATATTGATCCAGGTGTCACTCCCCCTCTTGGAGCAGGAATTGAAAGTCTTTTTAAAGTGTAAAACAACATGGATTAGATATATGCAGAGAAAGAACTTCCAATTTATTTCAAAAAACAGTAAAACCAAGTTTTTGCTTTTTTAAATGAATTCTCTAGTTCAAATTTTACATTCAAACATAGCATTATGTTTGTGGTGAAGAGCTCAGAAACATGACTAACAAGAAGGTGACCAGTGTAATCTTAATGTCAGAGATGAATGAACTGCAAAAAATAAATAACAAAAGAAGTGGAGGAAACCAAGTTAAAAATTTAAAATTCTTTGCCTTTTATGTAGGTTGTTTTTCTTGTCATAATTAGAAAACTAACCCTGGTAGCCAATTGCAGTAAATATGTTTTATAATCTATCTGTTGGTCCTTACACCAGAGCAAAGTAGAATAATTTTCCATTTGTTTGGCTGTGTGAATGTACAACTGAAGGAATGCACTCGCAAAAGCATTTATCCAGAGGTATAGCCATTGAATCGCCATTTTCAATTTCCCTTTATTTTGTTTATCTATACATTTAATTCTAAATGTTTCAAACTCTTGTGACTTCTAGCTGCCATTTGCACTGTCTCAGTCATTCATGACCACAGTTTAGTACTGTTTTGTGCTAGAGAGCCAGGTTAGGGGCAGGAAGCCCTAGGTCTCACCAGTGGAAATCAGCCAAAATAATTTCAATCCTATCAGCTTTATATTCTCAACAGTAACTAGTTATAGAAGGTTCCTCCACATTTCTGCACACACTATAAGATGTCACCAAAGGACACAATTTACAAAACCTTCAAACATCTGAAATGGGGCACTCAGTATCATTAGTCTGTTAGTACGATGCTAAGTGAGTCAGTCCCTTGTTGTCCTCTGGTTATAGATATTATATCTGAGATAAGTGAGCTTCACTATTTTGCTACATCTGTTTATCAGAGGGTGAGAACTTAGAAAATGATCAAAATGAGAGTGTTCTGAGTGACATCTGTAGCAACTTTTCGAATGTGAAAAGAATTAAGCTAGAAGTCTCTTGAGTATTTTCATGACAGAAAAAATTCTGGACTATCAAAATGAGGGTTAGGTGCAACAATAACGCCCCCCCCCAAAAAACCATAAAAGGATAGCTAGAGCAACCAATGTATATCAATAATTTTGAAACAGGTGGTTCAAGATGTATGATAGCTACAGTAGTGACTTATGCTTGTATATTCAGTCAAGATAGAGTTGCAGAAGGGAAACATTAAATCTTCAAGTTAGAAGGTACATGTTCTAGGATAGCACTCTTTTGTCCTTCCCCCGTAGATGACATGTGGCTAATAAAAGTCTTATTGGATGTCAAAAAACCTGTTTTATAAAGAAGATCTCTCCTTACTAGGCTTTGAAACTTAGAAAACAAGTAATCCAAAACCAGTCTCTGTTTCTGGGATGATTGTTGGGTTTTTTGGGTTTTCCTTTTTGTATGATGTTAATAGGCAGACTTTTAATCTTGTTCAGACATCGTTGGTTTTTTATTTGCCCATGAAAAATAGGACCCTGAACAATGCAGCCTTTCAGGAAATACTGGGACCTTCTTGACTTCATTGCATCTGCATATGCAGTACTCTTGCTGCATCCTCAGAGCAGGTCCTATTGCAGTGTGCAGTAAAGCTGAAGGAGGAATCTGTTTGCCACTGTCTACAGAGGCATTCAACAATGTTTCATTCAAAGATTTCTCAGCTAAATTAAATATCACCAATGTTATTGTGAGGCTGCTCTCTATAATCTTTTAAAGGTTGTGACGATGTGGGGAAGTCCCTGATGACTGGAAAATGGCAAATGGTATGCCTATCTTCAAAAAAAAGGTAAGAGGAAGAATCTGGGGAACTACAGACTGGTCAGCTTCACTCCAATCCTAGGTAAAACTATGAAGCAAGTCTTCATGGAAGACATTTTTAGGTACATGGAAAACAAGAAAGTGTTTGGAACAGCCAGCATGGGTTGACCACAGACAAGTTATGTACAGGGAACCTAACTATGATGAAGTGACCAGTGGCTCTCTGGATCACGGGAAAGCAGTGTATGTTGTTAACCTTGGCTTCGGAAAAGTTTTAAACACTGACTCCCATGGCATCCTTGTATCCAAATTGGGGCTATCTGAACAGGGTAGGTGGGAGAAAAGCTGGATGGGTGGTCAGCCTTAAAGAATAGTGATCAACAGTTTGAATTCTAATTGGTAGCTCATTCCTCAGCAGTCAGTTCTGGGGACAATGAACAGCTTGGATGGTGAGATGAAGCTCACCCTCATCAAGGTCATCATGACACAAAATTGAGGGGCTGTTTGATACAATGAATGATCTGGCTGCCATTCAGAGAGATCTTAAACTAGATAGAGCTGGCAGGAATATAATGAAATTTAATCAAGATATAGGCAAAGTCCCATAGCTAGTTGAGAACCACTCCAGGCTCAAGTGCAGGTTGACTGAGTAGGAAGCAGGTCTTCCAAAATGGACTTGTGTGTCTTAGTGGATGACAAGCTGAACATGAGTCAGCCATATGCCCTCACAGCAGAGAAGACTAGCCACAAACTGTGTGAGCAAGATATAGCCAGCAGGTCCACGGAGTAATTATTCCCCTCTATTCAGTACTTGTGAGGCCACATCTGGGACAGAGTCCATCTTTTGGGGATCCAGTATAAGAGACAGACTGACAAGGTGAAGAGAGACCTGTGGAGGGTCACTCAGCTGATTAAGGGGATGGAGCTGACAATGAACAAAGAGAGGCTAATTGAGTTTGCTTGTTTAACCTGGAGAAGAAAAGGCTAAAGAGGCAATCCAACTGCAGCACGTGTGCAGCTCAGGTGCAGCTAAAGGGAGGTTACAGAGAGACAAAGTCAGTCTTTTTTCAGAGGGTTATAGCAAAAGGACGAGAGACAAATGGATGAGAGGTCACAACTTACAGCAAGGGAAAATTCAATTGAATATAAAGAAGGAAGTTTTCACAAGGTTAAGCGCTGGAACAGTGTTTGAGAGAGGGTTTTCACCCACAGTGTCTGTGGGTTTTCCATCCTTGGGGATTTTCACACTTGGCTGGAAAAAGTCCTGAATAACCTGGTCTAACTTGGAAGTGAGCTCTGATTAGTGCTGGAGGTTGAACAACTTTGAAACGTCACTTCCAATCTAAATTACTCTATGATTCTATAATTTCACAAGAAAGTAATTTTCTTACTTATTTTATTTTATTAAGAAGAGAAAAAAAAGTGTTAAAATGTATAACTTAAGAATTACAGTTTCTAGAACCAAGATTCATTTGGGTTTGTTATTTTTCTTCTTAAGGGGTTTTAGTTGAGGGTGGAAGGAAAAGAAAAAAGAAGACAAAAAAAAATATTCATGACATGTACTTACATCTATCTATATAGTTATCCATTTATTAAATAAACTATTTCCACAAAAATTTTCCAGACGAAGCACAAATTTTTAAAAAATATTCACAAAAAAGCCTGTAAATTAACGTCCAGCTTTGTGCACTGGTGAAGCCATGCATATTAAGTGCATTAAGTGCACTCGTGAAGCCATTACCCATGAAATCTATGATTTTTAGAACATAAAAAGTTGTAAATAAAAGCAAGACAGTATAACTTAGAGAGACCAATATGTGCAAAAATACCATTTTTCAAACTGACTTCTGCATAATTATTATTATTTTGCTTATGCAAAACTCATTATCATTAATATTACTTTTCAGTGGAGAAGAGAGTACCATTAAAGATTTTTTTTTCACCTGAATATGGTTGGTATTTAGTAAGAACACCTGTAAAATCCTAGTGATTGTGAAAGGAAAGCAGAAGTGATTCTTTGCTCCATTTTTTATTGGCTTATGATTCAAACGACCATTTGCTGAGAACAGTATCCAGTGCCTGGTATTTTTATTTGGAGATCTGGATGAATTAATACCCAAATAGAACATTTGCTTCCAAAAAATCTTGGTGTCCTTTTGTAATATTTATAGTTCTGACTGTCTCTGAGTTTGAAAGGATGGATTGCATATGTTACGGTGAAAAGCCACTTAAATTTCTAAACTGGGTCCCTGCTGGTCTTCAGATAATGACCTGAGTTTCTGAACAAAAACATCAAGGCTTCAAAACAGCAAACGTTAAAATTTGTCCATCAATGACTTGATTGAGTGCCACTGTAACCATTTGGCTCTTTGCCATTGTCTTCATTAGGCTCACTCTCATGACCCAAAAGGTTTCTACCATTAGCAGGCGAAAAAGGTATTTAGGAAACCCTCAACTTTTTTCAGTTGTGGTGTGCTTTTTTTACAGCACCAGCTTTCTCTCCTTTTTCCAAGGAGTTTGCGTTTGGGGTCTGACACTGCAAATCTGCCATAGCAAGACTACACTACACAAATATCATGGAAAGCTCTGGGAGAAAGGCTTTATATAAACTTCCCCCGTTTGTCTGAGCCATGCAGTTCTTTATTAATGACACTGTCAAGTTTGTATTGTGCTCACATTGAAAGGGGAAGCTTCATCCTCACAAAACCAATAAAAGTTGATTACATACATATGAAATCTATGGATTAGGGGCAGGATTCTTGGATCCTTTACAAAGGAAGTGTCATGTTTCATCTTTTGTAGGGGGGTTTATGGGAATGAGTGTGTGAAGCCACAGAACTCCATATAGTCCCTTTCAGTAAAGATCATACAAACAGAACCAAGTTCTCTTTAAAGCACAACTGTAGGATTATAGTTAGGAGGAAAAAAAAAATATATCTTTTTCTTTTCACCTTCAGAGCCACTTGAAGTCTGTCAACAGAAATTAATGACTTTGGTCAAGGGACAAAACATGGTAGATATTCCTAGTTAATAATAATACACCAATAAATTATATTAGTCCAAGCAATTCAGAATGGCAGTTTGCAAGGAGAGGGATGGTGCCAGACCTGTGACTGAAAGGCCATATATTCTGAGAAGACCAGTTAAACATCAAAATGAAGTCAGATTTTTCAAAAGCAAATATTATACTGAATTTGGTAGAAAACCCAGGAAAAGTGATTCACGGTAGCATTGATATAAGAAACAATATTCTTTTCCTTTGGAACATGTGGTTCATTGAAATAAAAAGCTTTGTGAAAGAAGGTGAATATACAAGTATGTGGAGCTACAAGAAAATAAAAGGGTGGGAATCCCAACAAATAACAGTGTTCTCAGAGCAAAGCATTTCTGTTCTTTAATTTTAATGTGGCATTTCAGAAAAGATTTTTGATTTTTTTGTCATAATCCATCACATAATTATAGTATAAAAATGTAAAAATATAAGTGATTTGACCAAGCCGACATAATTCTTCCTCCTCAGAATTTTTAATCTCAGAAAATTTTGAAGTCTGCAGGATTTTGCAATTTGAAGGATATCCAGTTAAAAAAGTTCAGAATCTTTCCCAAGAAAGAATTTCCATTCTTTTTATATTTTAAATTCTCTCCTTCAACCATTTTTGGTTGCCTAAAAAGACACAGAACCTTTTCAAAACTTATTCTAATGTTCAGTTCCAGAATACCATGTGTTTCCTAAGTAGACGTGCTTTGCAAATACATTGGTATTACTTTAGTCTCCCAGATTCTCTCTGTGACATAACATTCTACCATGTATTCCCATCACCTTCATCCAATTCCTTTTTAAAAATGAAGCTAACTCCACAGCTAATTGATGAACCCCAATGAAACAAGAGTGCAGCACCATAGAGTGGGTTTAAGAAATAAAGTCAAACAAAATAGCCTTTCATAATGATAGGAGAGGTTTTGGCATAGGCAGTATGTAATCACCAAAGCCATAACATGAATCGGATTCTAGAGGTTAAAGGAAAACACCTGACATTGTGAAATGTGTGATGAAACATTTTTCACATAATCATGTATTTCAGAAAGATAGTCAGCTTGATTGTTACATTACCTTAATTGAAGATAAAAGATGGAATACATATAGCAGTCTGCTAAATCGCTATAGGGCGAGTTTACCTTTATTTAATCTAATACTGCCCTTCTTTCCTCCCATTAACTGGATGGGAAGGAGCAGCTGGTCTTTAAGCAATCAGACCATTGGATAGATAGCAAACTACATGCAGGAAGAGGAGAAAACCCCTTTTGTCCCTGAAGTTGTAGGCTTGTGATGTTCTCCATAGGTTACTGCAAATTCAGTGACAATAGTTCAGTTGTTCCAATCTATCTCAATAGCCGCAGCACTCCCCTCTAAGATGCTCTAAGATGTTTAGACTTTCTTACAGTGGCTGTTCATATTTTCTTTCTGGTTTTCTTGCATGAAATTTATGAAAATGTCTCACGTATCAAGACTGTGGAAATTCATGGATGGTACTCATGCCTTTAGTGCTGTAGAGGGACAGTTCTTGGGAATTTTTTACACTATATAGTTGTAATTTGCATATACTACCCACAACCTCCAAAGCTTAAAATTAAATAAGTATTCTAGGTTACTGGGTACAGCAAATAAGTATAAACATGGTGTGGTTCCCAGTTCTCAAATGCAGGACCATTAAGTCATATGTTTAGATGCTCAAATGGACCCATGGCCATGTTAATACTGATGTTCAGCAGTTCCATACCAATCTGGAAGCTTGCTGTGAAGCAGTAAGTCTGTTCTGCTCCTCAGGTATGAGACTTACAGATCCTTGTTTGAAAAATAAACCCTGAGAAACCTTAATCTATGATTTCTAGAAATTTGGTAATACTAGGTTGCATCTAGTTGGAGTTAGTTATTTACAGCAAATGGCCTTTCCTTGGAATACTTTTTTCACACTGGTTTTAAAGGATTTTTTCCCTTACTGAAAAGGTACAGTTCTGAAGTTCAGGCCATCAAAGTAAAAAGTTCAAACATCACTACAAAATATGTTTGATGATAAAATATTAAACATTCAGTAATAAAGGCACAGAAATGATTATATAACTCTGTAGGTTAAACATGACCCACTTAAACAAATAGCTGGGGCTAGAAAAGAGAGTCTGTAAAATCAGTATATTTATTCCCAGTGCTCTGAATGGCATATGTTTAAATTGATCTCACAATCAGCTCATATCTGCTTCAGCACAGTCATCTGATGCCTATTTAAATGAATCTCATCTACAGAGGTGCAAGATCACTCCTGGGTGATGATTCCATTGCACAGTGGGATGTATGCTAATACAGCTGAACTCAGGGACAAATTCTTGCTGATCCTGATTTCAATGGGAACAGGAATTTGTTGTCTCTCTAAAATGAGAACAATCAAACTTTGAAAGAAGAAGCAATCTGTTGAGATCTTTATGCACCTTGATTTCAAATACAATCCTTGGTTTTCAGGATCCCTTTTAAATAAGATAGGAAACCGGAATAGAGGAGTATCTGAAGAGTAATCCCAAGTCATTTTTTCAAGGGAGAAAGAATGAGAAAAAGAGATAAACAATGAGGGAGCAGAGGGAATTGTGACTTAATTGGATATTTAAAATATAATTAAAATACATTAAAAGATGATCAAATAATTCCATATATGTAAATATAATATATCAAGCAAGCTGTATATATTGGCCCTCTTTCAAGGGCACATTCCTGTTGATTACTGTGCATAGGCTTCTGCTTAAGTGATTTTCTTAGAGGGGTTGGTCTTAAGTTCTTGTTTAAGTGCTCTCTTGAAATAGGGCCAACATGTAACTCCACGCCATTTTCACTCAGACACTCTGCCTTTGCTCACTCCCCTCATTTATTCCATCTTAACTCTAGTGCAACAAACTCTTCCAGGTGGAAACCACGGCTCTACATTTATTGGTAGAGAACAGTCTTGCCAGCTCTAAGTCCTGAATGGGGTTTTCTGGGTTTTCTGGTGTTTCTTCACCAAGCTGTTAATACTAGTAATACAAATAACAGTTAATAAATCAATCTGTTTCTTCCAGGAATTTTGCTAGGAGGCATTAACCCCTTCTCACCATCTCCCAGGCCACACCCCTGCACTCTTTACAATGAGTGCAGCATATTTTTTATTTCTTCAACTGGCATTTGCAATCTGTCCTGACATAATTTACACATTTACACATTTTACAGAGCAAAGCACAGTCATGCAATTTAATTCCAAAAAACATAAGCATAGGAGACTCGGCACACTCGATTAGCAAAGCATATGATCGAGTTTTGCCAGTATGATATCAAAGGCACACGTTTGATTTGAATTTGTGTCAAAATGTACCTGCTGCTCTTCATTTCAAAACAGACATGTGCTGATGTGTTAGCCCATATTCACACACAGAGGGCTTTTATATGCTGCAAACTGCACGTGTAGACCAGTGTCCTTTGTAAATGCACTTTCTTTCCCGTCCTTTTCTCAAAGGAAAGCTGGTCTCAAAGCAGCTGGTCTTCACGTCCTTAGGGAGAGGGAAGGTCTGTCATCACCAGAGAGACAGAGAAGGGGAAAGCAAGAAATCACTATTCAACCTAATGAAATAAAGTTCTGACCCAGATAAAGTCATCTGGGTTCTTCCACTGATCATTGCCCTATTGAGCCACCATTCCAGTTCTATTATTTCTTTTAAATAGGGATTTAATGCTCATGAATGGAAGGTGAATGCTTGAAAATGAAAGGTGATCACTGCAGTAAAGGACAAATCAATACAGAACCAAAGTGCTCTACTTATCCACAGGGCAAACTAAAGTGAAAGGAAATGTCTTCAAGACCCTCTCAAGCAGTTGTACTAATAGAAACGATGATTAAATTCCCATACTATTACACTTGGACTTAAAAAAAATCAGTGATTAAACACTTACTAGAAAAGGAATAGGCAGCTACCTGGACTGGGGCATTTTGTTGTTCATTTTCCTTTACCATGATTTAAAGGAAAGGAATTTGATTTAATTTTGTGCATTTTTAATTAATGAAGATTGATAGCTGCAAAGAGCAGTCTTAGAAGAACCACAAAAAAAATTATTCCCCTGCAAGTTATTTAAAGTTCAGTTTCTAGGGATGCAAGGAATTGAGTACTTTTCTTGGGTTCTGGGTCACATAAGTACAAATGAGTATATTTGGAATAATAGCTGGAAAGTGAGTTTGTTCAGCATTTTTTTACCTCTAAATGTGATTAATATTGGAGGCTGCAAATAACATGACAGCAAGAGAAGTGCTCATGTTCACAGGTAAAATATTTTTGCATTTCATGGAAATTGTAAAAAATGAAAATAGAATTTGCGCCAGGAACTTTACGTGCTAATCTGGGAGTGTTGGTGTCAAGAGATTTTGGTTTTGGGTCATTCTCAGCAGTAGATGAAACAATGAAGGATTCACTTTCTTTGATCCTCCAGCAAACCCTGATGGGCTGGAAGCAGGGAGAGACAGTTAGCTTCACAAAGTCAATAAATGTGGCCATCTGGGAGAATGCAAATTTAGACAAATGTGATATATGTGGGATGACACTTTTTGCTTAGAACATGCCACACCATAAAAGCATTAAAAATACATTCATATGACCCAGAGCATTTGATTAAAGCCTTTAATATACAATAAATTCAGCCCCAAGCAAGCTAAAGAGGACAACTTGTACAAATTCCAGACCCAGATTCATTCAGGTTTAGTTTTCTGCCTCCTCAGCCTCTTCCCTTCAGGCATCTCTGTCTGCGTTTCCTTTCAATTCAACTAACTGAGTGGAATCTGTATAAAACCCCACAATCTATTGTGCCACAACTCCTCCTTTATGTGGAAAATTGTTTTTCCTCTTTCAGCTCTTTACGTTTCATCCTTTCAAGCTATCAGCTTGAAAAAAAGTTAAGTATCTTTGCACATGGGTAACTTCTCCTGGGAGGAGTCCCAGTATGTCTAAAATGAGTAAAGCTGACCTGATCAGGACCTGATCCCCATAGCTACTGGTAAGAATACTTTGTGTATTGTCCTTCCCCAGCTGCAGGAACATCACTGGGGCTCAGCTAGTCCCCAGGCAGGAAGAAATCCAAAGCTGCTCACTGGCCTTTTCCAAGTAATGCAATATGCAATGCAGCTATCTAACCCCTCCCAGATAGGTAGCTGCACAGTAATATTTATCTGTCAATGTGTATCTAGGCCTTTAGATCACTCAGTGTGTTTTACCATGATATAAAATGCAATGTTTCCATAGACTGGGATGTGTCTTGAACATGTTCACTCAAACCAAAGACCTTACTAAAAGTCTGTTTTAAAGCGGCGGGTGAACTAACCTGATCTGAAACAGTAAATGTCCTTTTTGTGGTGGCCAAATACCTGCATTGTCTGTTTCATGGCAGGCAAATAGGTATCGCCTAGGATCGCCCCTACAATGTGCACAGCTGAAAAGATATATGGAACATTCTGATTTGCTGCTGATATAAATACCTACTGCACCCAGGGCAGGATAGAAGTTGGGAAAAAGCATGTGCTGGAGCATTGTATCTGTGACACAGCACATCCTGGAGATACAGCTGATGCGGTACAGTTTATTTAGCACTTCTGTTTAGGTGGAAATTGAAGACTCAGCCCAGCCCTTACCTAAAGATTTATCGTCTTTTTGGGTTTTTTTTATAGGAGACAGTGTAGTTCTACTTAAAGCAAACACAGGGGACTTGTCCGGTTCCATTTTTTGTGAAATGTTATTTTTGATAAGTTACCTGACTATTTGTATTGAATAAAATAATTGAAGGGAGGAGCTTGCAGACTTTTTTAATATGAAATAATTCTTCTAGCAATAGTGGAACTAGCTACATGAATAAAACTTGTCTAACTAAACCCTTATTTTGTGTAATAGGAGATATAAGATAAGGAAACAGATCAAGCATCCCGAATCGTGGATCAAGATTGCCGCAGAAGAAAATTTTGTTTTCTTGCAAAACAAAACACTGCTCTGTGTGCCTGGTCCTCAGATGGTGTAACCTGTCATGGCTCCACTGCCATCAGTAAAACTGCTTCTGTCGCCCATGGAACAGCCCTGGCTTTGCAGTAGATGACCAGGCTATCACACTGTGGGCATAGCTGTAATAGCGAAATGAGTCGGCAGGCAAAATGGCATTTACATATGATGGGGAGGCCTACTGGAAACCAGGGTGTTAAGCAGAAAGCAGAGGACATGCCTGTTACTATCTGTGTTTTACAAGGTGAGACAGATGTAGAAAAAAGTGAACGTTTCTGAGAAGGAGAAAAGGAAGAGGTGGGGGACTCTCCCTTTGAAAGAGCAAGAGTCCAAAGCCCAGTTTCCTGTAAAGTCTCTCGTGATCACATCTACCTGTGGTTAGAGAATTAAATATTCCACAGGGCCAACTGTGCACTCATTTGTTCATACTTTCTGTTCACACTGGTCCTTTAACGGCTCTGTGCAATAAAGTACACAGTGCTAACCACCACAGCCTACTTCATCTGCACTTCATCAGATTAGCATTAGGTTGAAATCTCCAAGACAATATAAATGAGATCAATAAATAGTGCAATCAATCTCAGCTAGTTTTAAGTGTCCAGAGAGAGATTTAAACAGAACTCCTGTAGGCTGACATTGCTTTACCAGCAGAGAGAACACCAAACACATTGTACTGATGCTAACACGTGTGTTGCCCCTCATGATGCTTCTTGCACTTAAACAGCAAAGACAACAGGACTCTTTCTGTTAACTTGCACGTGCTTTGGAATAAGAGTTTAAAACATTGTTGAATTTGGAGTGACAGAAAAAAAGATGCATATATGCAGTTCTTCCTTTTCTTTGGTTTTCCAAATGAGTTGAGGTTTATTGGTTTGCACCTCTTTTAACAACTCCCAGGTATTCAGGCAGAGACTGAATAATCTTTGTCCAGCTCTGAGTGCATTGTCAGTGGCTAAGGAATAATGTATATTTCCAGAATTTGAAAGGAAAAAGAATAACCCAAAATGCTCCAAATGAAGAAAACAAACACAACATCCTGATTCCAGGTAGTTAAAAGAACAAACAGTAATAACAAATGTAAAAAGCCAAAGCAACATAGCACAGTCACAAATTCTACAGATATGAAGGATGAAATCAGTTGAAATCCATATGCTGAAGAAAGTATAATACTGGGGGGAAAAAAATCCTTTGCATGGTACAGGTTTGGGAGTATTCTTCATCACTTCATCTTTACACTGAAATCGAAGCAGTTGCAGCAGCCTCAGACTGGAACGATGACTCAAGCCCTGACATACGTTCCAGAGCGAAACAGGGCAAGACAATTCAGAACATTCCAGGTTTTGTTATTGTCAAGGTTTAACCCCAGACGGCAACTAAGCACCACACAGCCGCTCGCTCACTCCGCCCCGGGGGGATGGGGGAGAGAATCAGAAGGGTAAAAGTGAGAAAACTCATGGGTTGAGATAAAGACAGTTTAATAGGTAAAGCAAAAGCCGCACACACAAGCAAAGCAAAACAAGGAATTCATTCACTGCTTCCCATCGGCAGGCAGGTGTTCAGCCATCTCCAGGAAAGCAGGGCTCCATCACATGTAATGGTTACTTGGGAAGACAAACGCCATCGCTCCGAACGTCCCCCCCTTCCTTCTTTATACGCTGAGCATGACGTCATGCGGTATGGAATATCCCTTTGGTCAGTTGGGGTCAGCTGTCCCAGCTGTGTCCCCTCCCAACTCCTTGTGCCCCCCCAGCCTCCTTGCTGGTGGGGTGGGGTGAGAGGCAGAGAAGGCCTTGACTCTGTGTCAGCACTGCTCAGCAATAGCTAAAACATCCTTGTGTTATCACACTGTTTACAGCACAAATCCAAAACACAGCCCCACACTAGCTACTGTCCCAGACAAAAGCAGCACATTATTATCGCAGTTTCCCCAAAATGGCAACAACTGTTTCACTGAGCTAAAAGAATCTTCCTTTCTTGACAAAACTAATAAAGAGAGCTTGTTTTTGAAAAGCGGCAAAGCAGGTAGGACATTTCTTATAGCCTTCCTTTCTTTTTACCTTTCGGTGACCCCTAAGAAGTCACAGTCCTCTCACAGTCTAATCATCATGGGGAATTGCAGAATGAATGGGGTGGAAAATTCCTTTCAAAGGCAATAATAATATTTTTTCATATATGAATTCCAGCTTGGTTCTTAGGAGCTCAACAAAGTGAAGTCACGGTTATTGTTTTTTTAATTTTTTTGCTCCTTCATAGAGCTTTTCAAAGGCACTCGCTTTTGCATAAGTTGTAAGTTTATGTTAAAGTCCTGTGCTAGTCTGTGTTAAACATTTTAGTGCGTTCTGTACTGCCCTGGGAGCTAACCCCCCTCCCCCAAAGAACTCTTTCTCAGCCCCTTCATCTGTAACCTTTCTGCAAGTAAATGCTAATTGAAAAAGAAAGAACACCACTAATCTTGGAATTTAAATGCATTTAACAAAACCAATCTCAATCTAAATTGTTGTTTCACCATTCCCTTTTCCCCAACAGATGTCGAGAAACTGCAATTCCTATTAAGAACACTTGACTGTTTACTCAGCAAGAGAACTTCAGGCTCAGGCTGCATCAATCTAAATGTGTTTCAGGACGTCAGTCTTTTGAAAAGTGCAGACTGTTAGTTGGTTATTTTTAAATGTAATCTTCACATAAAAGAGTTGCTGTATTTTTTCTTTTCACTTTGTCATCCCTCTCTCCCACTTTTTTTTTGTTTTTTTTTTTAATGATGGCATCAGACATATATGTCCTGAATTTTTATGTCCCATTCCATTTAAGTTTCTCTCCATGGTGCTTTATTTCATTTTTTTCTCCCTTCTTTTCAGCTTTGACCGAAAGGAATGTTAGTGAAGATTGTGAACATTATTGCAGGGAAAAAAAGATTCCAGAAATGTTATGTAGTAAGAACATTAGATATCAAAAACATGAATATGTTTTCTTACTGAGCTTTACAGTAAAGCCCCTGTGGGCTTTGACCACAGACCTACGTAAAGTTATCTGTGCAGATAAAGGCAACTCTGTGTGGTTTTGTTGTTTTGTACCCTGGGCGTCGCTAGTTAACCATGATCAGGAAAGTAGACATGTGTCTTTTTTTTTTCCCCTTTTTTCTCTTATCTCTTCACACGATCCTTCAGTTAATAAATGCAATATTAGTATTTGCAAATATATCCTAGAGTGATAATCACTGAAATGTAGCTTAGGCCTCAATTCTGCAATTACGGTCTGGCTGTAAATGTTCATAGTTACACTGGTACAAACCCACGTTTAGCACGAGTGCTTCAAGAATGTTTTACCATAGAACAAATTTCAATTGTTTTACTCATCAGGTTTTGAAATATGGTGGGTCAAGTCCTTCACTTGTTACGGGGGAGCTGGCAAGGCTGAGGACTGCAGGCTGCGTTTTGCACCTGCATTGCCACAGGCAGGTCTGCGGTGGCTGGGGCAGCCCCACCTCGAGCTGTGTGGTGCCTGAACGGGGGATGCTGCTTTTCTAAGGTCTTTTGAATACCCTTCATTTTCTCTAACAAAAGCAGGTGGGGGAAATGCTCTGGACCACACAAGGTCAGGCTTAGCCACATGGCTCTAAACCCCACCATTTTTAAGTATTGCAATGCAGAGAAAGTCAGCAAAAGCATGGAAAAATGGCATGTAGGTGAAAAAAAATAGCTTAAATTATGAATGTTAACAGGCAACAGAAAATTGGGTGCATGGGGGGATGTGTGTGAATGTCTCAAACTGAACTTTTGAACTCTCAAACAGAAATCTGCTACTTGCTGGCTGCAATCTGTACGGGCTGGCTGTAAATTTTGATAACACCTGGACTAAATAAAAGTAGCGCATCTTGAGTCCCCCAGCTAATAAAAAGGAATTAAACACAACTAGCAAGTAGGTGGCTGCTCATCTGTTGGGCTTCTGCGCGTAGACTATCTAGATAGTGAAAATGGGGGACTGGGGTTCCAGAAAGAAGACCTGGTGCTAAAATAAAGGGTTCCTGAAAAGAAGTGGTCTCAGAAGGAAGGTGGTAGCCCAGAAATAAGAAGGCTGGAGGAAAGATCCTGGAAGTGGGGAAGATCTGGGGGATCAAGAAGATGAAAGCAAACGCCAAGGGATGCCCAGGGGCAAGCACTGACCAGCACAACCTTCTGCCCAACCCTCCCAGGCCAGCAGTGATCCCTGGCTGGAAGGGAAGTCAAAATTTAGCAAAAGTAATGCTGGGGACGGTAGTGTATAAGTGAGTGTGTGAGATAATCAAGCTGGGTAAAAGCTCTGATCCTGTTGGTTCTTAAATAAACCCAGTGTCCAGACTCACCATGGGCTGTTGTTTGCTCTGTCTCACTTGTGACAGAAGGATGAAGAATGCTGAGCCAAGCGTTAAAGAGTGATACTCAAGTACCATGAGCATTGAATATTGTTTTTAAAACAGAATAGGTGTTTCTTTAAGATTTCTAGGAAAAATGCAAATATACAAATAGAAAATCAAATAAACAATGGACTTTGATTAAGATTCCAGTAAAGATTGCAAAACTCCAACATAACCTGAAAATGGAAGCAGTTATAAGGAAAAATGAAATTAAGTCAAATGAAGTGCAATACACAAATAAATCTCTCACAATGGCAATCTAATGGATAATTTTGCAGCCTTTACCCCAGTTACGTATCCAGAAATCCATTGGAACCAGTTACTAGTGGGTAGAGAAGGCAGGAAGCCATTTCCCATCCACAACATGTCAAGATATCAGAAATAATTCCATTGTGCAGCATGAAAAAGAAAAATAAAATCTTGAGAAGTTTTTCATGTGGTTTTCAAGTCTTTTTCATGGAAGAATGTGCCCTCCCAAGAATTCACTTGGTCTCTGAAAGCTCCAGAGCAAAGTCAAGAAAGCTGAACTGAAGTTTATTCTTTTCTGATGCAAATTGCAGTTGAAACAATAGATTATTTTATAATCCAAAAATCTGTTATTTAAAAACTTGTCACCATTGACAGTCTTTCTAGAACTTAGGAAACTCTACAGGCATCATAGAATTAGCATGCTCATCTCTGCGGGTGCGATCCTCCCCTCTCCCCGAAACCCCTCACAGCAATCAAAAAGACTACAGATAGGCTGATTGCCCATGAAGCTGCTTTATATTTCTGTCTACAAATGCACAACCCTGATGTGGACACTCAGTACCTCGAGTCATGCCCCAATATGCATTCAGAAGTCAATTTAAATACAGTCTCAGTGAATATAAAACGCCTGAATGTTGGACCTAATATTGACATCCTCTTGCAAACTGTGGAAAGAATTTTTCAATGTGCTTAAGTTCTGTTTTCAAAAATGATGAAAGCAGTGAAGGCCAGAGTCTGAAAGGAATTTGAGATCTCCCAGATGAAATCAGTGGGAGTGAGATAAATAACCACTTCTCTAAGTCTAGCCTAACTATAAGGCAGTAATCAATTTCTGTTTTATGGGGTATCTATTGTGAAACATAAATACAGGCCCTATTCAGTGGACCCTTCAGCACATCCATCTGCAGCAGGTCCTGCTGTAATCTGTCACCCAGCTAGCAGTGTTGGATAGCCATACGCCATTACAATGCCATTTCACTTTTCAACCCTTTTTTAATGGGAAGGAGACTGAGACACAATTGTTTTATATTTTTTCTCCACCAGTGACTTGAAGACTAATGAAGAGCAACATGCTATACAACGGGAATAAAGAAACAGAGCTTGAGTATCAAGTGCCTAGAAAAAAAACTCCCTGCATTTTAGGGAGTCATGAAAAGGAAGTCAAATAATAATTTGGCAGGTTTGTATTAAAAGTTTGTGGTCCCCTAATATCATGAACTCTTTGCACCAACAAGGTATCTGTATGGGTGCAAAAGGTTTGAATTATATACACAGTTTCTCAGAACAGCCTACGCCATACACTAAGTTTGTTAAACCAAAGTTGAAGGTTCTATCTTTGGGTGGCTTTCTAAATTACAGTAACACGACTGATCATCCTAGCAGCCATGGCAAACAAAAATGCCTGTGCAATAAGGGCAATCTACTTTTGAGACACTGCTGTTTAGATTACATAGTTTAAAATTCAAAACCAATATATAGAATCACCAGCACTTTCAGTACAGTTAAATATGTTTCTGTAAATCAGATTTCTATTTTTAGTCCAAAAAGTAGACTTGGAAACAAAAGTCATTTTTTGAGGAGACTGAATTATAACTGAACAATTTTTGCTTCCAAAATGTTAGAACCAAAGTTGTTCAGGTTTGTGCTTATGTTTTGCTTTTCCTTCAATGTCAGGAATGCAGGTGTTTGCTCTCTGCTTATATTTGGTTCCGCAAACACCTTCATTGTGGTCACTGCAAGGGAAATTCCCATCTCTGTGAGTGTATGGCTCACCTGGGTTCCCCTCTGACCCTCTTTGATAGCATCACAGTCTAGTAAAAGAGTAGAAAATCTTGTACTTTCTTGTTTTGTGTGGAGAATCATCATCCTCTTTCAAGTTCCGGATGTTAAAGGTCAACTCATAGTGTTTAGTTTTCTTCTCCAATATAATTTCATTTTAGGTTTGTGCTTTTTTATGGGGTCTGTGGTTGATTTCTTTCTTCATTCTGAAGTGAGAAGACCCTCAAATTCCTGCTTTCCGCTCCAGTAGTGGGCTGCGGGAAAGAAACAGCATCTGCAGAGGGGCAGTAACAGGAGAGGAGAACGGCTGGGTCCTTATTGAAATAAACCCCCGGCTCCTGCATGCCAGGCTGCACTCACGACACCGCGAGGAAACATGAGACCCCCTCTGACCTGTACGGCAGCATATCAAAAGCTGGAGCCTGCCTCAGCGTATTACTACCACTCTTTTCTCTGCACGCTGCAGAGCATAAACAAGCTGGTCTTCCAGCTCTGGAAGCAAAGCATCCAGCCTGAGACTCAGGCACAGCCACCTCATCCTCCAGAAGAAGGATCTCCCAACAGCATTGCAAAAAACCTTCTGTGCTGAGACAAAAATATTGCATGTTGATCCTGAAGCCCATTCAGAGCTGTGTTCTCCTTCCTGCTGGCACAATGGGCTCCCTTAGCGCCAACCCAGCCATATTCTAAAGGTAATTCAAATGGGAAATTTGCCCCAGCCCACAGTGAAACACATCTCTTTTCATATAAAAGTACTAATTTCCTTCACTGTCAAGGGCCAAACCTGAACTTTTCGTTGTCACCTATTAGTTGCCATGTGAGTTACATGGCTATTTATCTTTTTTGGTCCCAAGTCTTTCACAAAAGATCTGAGGAAAATTGTTATTGCTGTGCACAAACCAAGTAATCTCCCACTGACAGAGCACTGATAAGGTGCTACTCATACTTCTTCTCTACTGAGGTTTTCTATCCAGAGTGAACTGATGCTTTTTTTCAAGATTAGTTTGTAGTATGTTTGCAAACCGCAATTAGATAGAAGAAAATTTTCACTTCAACAATTAAATTTATGCGCAGACACAGCAGTAGAGGGCTAATGGGTAATGGGTAAGAAAATAATGCTGAAATCTTTAGGAAATTCACTTTAAAAGATTTGTTGGTTCAGTTAGGGTAAATACCTGTAGCCTTGATAATTATTCCAACTACCCCAAATTCATCATGCTGCAAACTGTGTCTGAGAATCTTTTGGGAACAACCATGTTTGTATGGCATTCTTCATACCCTGTGCCATGAAAAGGTCAGAAAAATTGGAAAATTACTTCTCATAGACAATGAGGTCTTTTACTTCTGGGTCTTGGTTCAACAATTATGTGTGTTTATGTTTCACTTTTATTCTGCTTGGCTTAAATATGTACTTAAATGTTTGAATCAAGACTTTGATAGACAAAGCAGCAAAAAGAAAAACAAACACTTTTTTTTAGCTGCTTAATTCACCTTTGCGAATGAAGAGTCAGACCAGTTTGGACCCCAACTGACATTTCCCATCAGTGGTAGCACTAATACAATACAATACAATACAATAATTCTAATTAATGAATTCTAATTCTAATTAATCAATTATAATAGTCATTTAATAGCAAAGTTTTAAAAACAAATTGTACAGTAATTTACAGATGACTCTTGCAAGGCATATCCTTATTACTGTTCGCATTTAAGATGACAGTGAGAAAGGCAGATGTTTGCCTGGTGCTACAGGATGAACTACTCTGGCTGGAACTAGAAATTGTGACTCCCGTGTCATGATTAAAACCCACAAGAGACTTTAAAGACAATGAACAGTTTACTGGCCAATGTTGTTCAATAGGTAAAGGATATTATTCTTGCCTTGGTCACTGATTAGCCCAGAACTTTCTGGAAAGTCATTTTAGATTGTTAAAAGTAAAAGTTTACCTGTTTGGTGAATCAAAATAGAACCAAAAAGAATTACAAATAAACATGACGAACTTTCACAAAAGATGAACCATTTGTAAAAATTGACATGCTTTCAAGAAGCATTTGATTTCATTTAAACAGCAGTTCAAATTCATACTCTTCTCATTTTTAAAAAAATGCAACCAGATCTACAAGGTATTTATCCTTTTTATTCCTCACCTCCCCTGTAAGGTTAGTAATATGTATCCCTCACAGAAACACTGGAGGGTTCATCTTTTATGCCAAATAAGGACCTTATATTTCATATTAGGGAGCACTTACTCAAAGGAATGCCCACATTTTTTATGGATGAACTACTCATTCACTTGTGTGAATAAAATATCCGGGGGTTCAGAATTCATAACCTGTTTCTTTAAGGTACTGTGCAATTGTGGATAAAAGATGATATTGCAGTGAAAAACACTGCTAATTACCATTTATTATTATCCATTATTATTTCCATTTATATCTCACTATTTTTAACTTGCTCATAAAAATTTCTCTTCCTATGACTTAGTCCAGATTGTATGATAATAAGTGAATAAATAATGCTAGCGCTTTCCTATCCTGTTTTCTTTTTTTTTTCATGAAAGCAGATTTCTAGATGTGAATCGTCACTTTGTATTCCCCACCCTTCCCGAAAACACAGCTATAATTTTGTAGACATTGCTAAGTATCTGAGGTGAATGTTTGGTAGAATTCTTCCGGCATGTGACAAACAAACAAATACGTAAACAGAGTAAATACAAATACAATACATTCTGCAGATTTTGCCAGGGATTCTGGGAACATTTTTTACTGACCTGAAAAAGGATTTTTTTTTTTTTTTGTCATGTGCTGTTTTCTGTATGTTGTGTCACACAAAGCATATTCTGTACAATCTGTGAAGCCTCACATTAGACAGAGTGAAAGTTAAGTGAATTTTAGGAGGATTATTTATTATATTGCAAATCACAGCCTGGCATAGTGCATTTCTTCACTGAAATATGTTTTTAGCACTTTGGATATCCCTTTGTATGCATCTGAGTCAATTAATTTCTCTGCGAGCACACGTGCTACTCAATATACTTGTTATGTGTTTGTAGCTCTCGGTGTGTAATGAGACATTTTTGCTGTTGCTGATAATTCCGTAGATTCCATTGTACCCAGACATATGGTGTCAGTTGTTTGAAGGCTTTGGAAACCCTCGGATTGGCTGTGATGTATAAATGCAATAATCCCCATAGAAAACTTCGGACTTCTCGAACCAGAGTTTAAAATCCGCATGCTCACTTGCAGACTGGGGAGTTTTAAAAACAAACGGACCCTTGTAGATAATTTAACATTAATGGCCCGAGTCAACAAGAAGTGCAAAACATTTAGCCCCCAGGAAGAGCGATACAAAGTCTGAGATGTGCTTCCACAGGGTATGAGCCAGATGGAAATATGTATAACCAGCGTTTTATCAGTATTCAGTGTGTATTAAATTAGTGTTATTAAAGGACAACTTTTAAATACTTTAGTAAGGAAGAATGATGATCTGCCTTCTCTCTGTAGTCCTAATCCAAAGCCAGCAGCAGCCAATCGAAAGACCCCATTGATTTTGATGGGTTTTCTATTGAGCCTTATGTCTGCAAGCTGGATGAAAGGCAGCTGCAGGGAATTGGAGGGCCCTGGTTTAGCAGATGCTCCTGGCTTCCCCTAAACCCACGCAAGTCACCACAGGTCCTTCACAGCATGTGCGTCTGGGGTGAAATCATGACTCCACCGCAGTCAGTAAGAGTTTTACCTCGGACTACGGCTGGATTCAAATTTTACCCCTGTTGTGAGTAGGCCAGTTTATTTTATTTGCTCTGGATATTAAATATCCCTGACGAGGGTGTTCTGCTTGGATTGTCTCAGTGGGCCTGTAAACAGAAGAGTTTGGCTGTTATGTGTCTATAGCCCTGTTACCTGATTTAGGGCATAAATACATACTTTCTATGCTCAGAACCTTGGCGCAAAGTGTTTGTTATTGTAGCTGCCTAATAAAACAAATATTGGTCAAAGGCCAAAACTTAAGTGAATAAGGACCATTTTCCCTTGCAATATCATGCCCTTAAACAGTGTTTCACCAAGGCTAAGCTGGGCTGCAATATGATTTGTTAAACATAACTGACTACAGATAGTGTTTGAACAGAATAGGAATAACATTTCCTCCATCCTTCTAATACATTTACTTTCTTGCACTGTGGTAAAGATTTTTTTTTTTTAGGGAAAACAAGTACATTAGTGGGGTCTTCCATACATTTTAATGAACCACTGGGCCTCGACTTATTTTTATTCGTTACTTACATAGCTCTTATGCTTAGGGCAGCAGTGCTCTGAAGTCCAGGTTGTAACTAGGTCCCATTGTTCTGGATGCGATACAAACACAGAGTTAATCAACTGAACAATGTGTAACGATTTGTAACTTCATTGCTGTTGTATATTGCAGGAATACCAGAATGGGTGCAGCCCAGCATTGTGTGACCAGCTAGAAATTATTCCCAGCTGTTTCTCTCTCTGAGAAGGCTACTTAAAACTCTTGGATGAGCATTGGCCAGCCGCTCTCCAGCGAACAGAAGTCAGATATGCAGCACGGGAGGAAAAATCAGCCTGGCTGTACAGCCTACATAGGTGCACAAAGCAGGGTAAGTAAAATGGGAAAGCAAAAAATGTTTTAGTCCTTAGCTTCCCTTGAATTGCTTAAGGCTAAATGGATCTTTTAGGTTATGCCAGCAATAATGTATCTTTGGTGATGAACAGACACTTTTCCCTTGTAACACCTTTCCACTTGCAGTCCCTCCTAGCATTAATGCCAGGGGAATTTCCAGATAAGATGTTTGCAAGCTTTTTGTTTTCTATGTGCTGCTGGACCAGGACTAAAGGGAGTTACTTGTGCTGGAGGCTTGACCTCCATTCATGCCTATATAGCTTCTCCCCTCATGATTCTGTGGAAGATGTCCAAATGAGCAAGCTCCACCCAGAGTTTCCCAAAAACACAAAATGACAGTGCTCCCTCCTTTGAAGTTGGGGTGGAGGAAGCGGAACTGAGCCTTTCGGTCTCTTTTCTGAAGACATCTTCTCTATCTCTCAGCTAAAGTTCAAATGATTATTAGGAGTATCTAGGTAAAGCACTCAGACAACCAAACAATAGTTTATTCAAGGGGAAATCTTTACCCAAATTTAATTTTACTCTCAAAGGATTGTTTTTAGATGACCAAACACAAAAATGCTAATTCCACTGGAATTATCTAGGTGAGACAAATAGAATTCCATGATCCATCGGACACAGAGGTCAAAGATTGCTTGCAAGGTGCAATTCTCCCTCTCTTGTTCTTTGGATCATCAGAAGAACCAGTTGTACCCTCACCTCGAGTTGCCACTACTGCAGTCGCTTGTGTTCGTGTAAATATCACTGCTGTCTGGAAGGGAAGAAAATGGCATATTTGACAATGGGGAGCTGCCTCTCTAAAGCCCAAACCAACCTCGTTTGGGTGTATACTCTATCCTTTCCCTCACACATGTAGGCAAGAGACCGTAGCTGATATCAGAGGAGTTGCACATGATGGGTTTTATTCTGTGTATAGGAAATATTGGGATTCAGAGTGCTAGTTACTTTTTGCATGCAAATGTCCTGTTTCTCTAACATAAAGGGCTGTATAAGTTGCAGATAAGTGTTTTGTGAATCAAGCCCTAAATCCTCTCTTTATTTTAACTGGAGACTTTAGCCAGTGGATAAGCACCATCAGACATTATTCAAACATTTTACGGCTTGCAAAGGAATTATTCTTTTTTTTAAAAAGAACACTTTAAATAAGAGAAAACAAACAGTTTCGTTGGAAGTGGCCTGGTTATGGATATCTTCTTTCCACTCCAGTGGCTTGATGTGACTGTTAACCAGCATTTGGCTGTTTTATAACTGGTGCAATTATTTTGTCAAAGGTTGTAGGGTTTTTTCTTCCTTTAAAAAAAAAGTTAGTTTACAGTTTATTAACTTAGATTACTGCTAATAGCTCCCATGGGTCTTTCTACTGAAACAAGGACCAGGATAACTGATTTCTTAAGACCAATCTGGAAGACTTTAAAACGCATTAATAGCTATCACTGAAACAGCAGGAGGAAGAAGAGTCTGTCATTTGGTTTTTTTTCTTTTTTTCTTCCTGTTCTTTGCATAAACTTTTCCTCCAACTTTATCTATTTATCTACTATCCTGTCTCTCTCTTTCTCTCCCTTTTTTTCTTTTTTCTTCTTTTTACAGCTATTAACAGGCTAAGTTTTCAGTGAGTGCAAATAATCAGCAGTGACTCTTTTTGACTGTTCAGGGAGCACATTAGCACATAAATAGGAAACAAAGACTGGTTCTAAGATGGTTCAGGGAAAAAGTAAAATGCTACTTTAAAGTGTGGAGGTCTGAAGTCAAAACACCCCATTTTCAAAAAAGTCTAGAACCAGTGCAGAATATCATTAATGCTTAACTTTTTTTTTTTTTTTAACATTTTGGGTTTTTTCATACATAAATACTTGTAAAATCAACACACATAGGTTAAACATTTAGACATGTCTTTGAAGAAGGCAATCATTTATTACATGGCTCTACCAGCAGGAAAGGTATTTCCCTTCTTCCACTGCTTTGGCATGGTTCCTCCAGTCATACCTTTCTGTCCTATTCCTCACCTTCCTGGCCGAAAAAGGAATGTGTGGAAGAAGGCTGAGCAGAAGTGCTTACTCAGTGTGTCTGAACTAGTGCCTGGGAAATCTGCTGAAGAGTATGACAGAAAACTTTTTCTTACTTTTATTCCCTTGTTGTGGTTGCTATAGTGAATAATGGAGCAAATTTGATCTGCTGTGGAAGGACTGTAAGCAGTTAAAACAGCTGGGCTGTTTGTTATCCAGGTACTCACATTTGAGTACTCAGTGCCAAACATCAGGAGGAAGTGGTAATATGAGTCCATATTTGCAGGAATAAGAGTGTAGATATAAACAGGGAAATTACAATATTCTGAGTGTTCTCATCTTTTCTATGACTTGAAGTTGTGGTGTTAGGCAGTCTGGAGAATCAGCCATCCAGCTGAGATGCTGGATGAAATTTCATTTCTTCCTCCATTTCTTTCCTGGGTAGTGGGAGTCATGCGCTAGTTACATGTATCGATTTTCATGGTTTTGGTGCACTGCCCGATCTGAGAAGGAACCTTTACTATGCTAGGTGCTGTACAAATCAAAGTAATTAATAATTATCCTTTCCTCAAAGATTTTATAATCTCTTATTTCTATTAGCTGGAATAAAGAGGAATTGGGGTGGGAATGGGAAGAAGGGATGCTCCTCTGATACCATGTCTAACGGGAAGATGCAATTAACTTAGAAACAGTGGCTTTGAGACCTGAAAAGATCAAGCAAGTCCGGCTTAGATGTTTCAGTACTGTTCTTCCCACTGCTTTGCAGGGGGTTTTTGATCCGATACAGCACTGCACACGTGTATGAAGTGAACTGAGACAGAGTTACTAAACGCCTCTGCCCCTGCCCTTCAAAACCAGGAACTGGTGTTTGTCATAGCAACATACTTTGAATTGTCCATGATTTTATTAACCAGCATGCAGCACATGAAGAAAAAATCTAACCTACCTACAGCAGAGGTATCTATATTTATAAAACAAGAAATAAAGAGAGAGCATGGAGCTACTTCTTAAGAATCATTACTGAAAATGTTGCTCGGGAAATAGATTAAATTATGCAGAGCTCAGTTATTGGCATCATCAGGTGCTATAAATCAGCATAAGTCCTTCAAAGTTGGTTTTACCTATTTACAGAATGGTGCTGTGGTCTGGATTTTGCTTACCTGAAAAGGCTTGCAGACATATTTTCATTAAAAGTTGCTTCCAGGAGTTTATTTCCAACCTATTCATTGATTCAGTAGAAAATGTTTCATTTTCAGTCCTGAGTGAGGGTCATACTATTGTCCTCTCTCTTCAGTACTTTATGGTTTTATTCTTTATTGATTCACAAATGTATATTGAAAGAACCAATGTTATCAGTTAGGCAAGTTATAGCATAATCCTATTTTCCTGGAATGAGTTTTGCATGTAGTTCTGTAGTGTGCTAAAAAAAAGGTCCACTTCAATGAGAAAATAAAAAAGTTAAAAAAAATGACCAATGCATTTTTTGGGAAAATACACGTCATTTTCTACTACCAGTTCTTTTTGACACTCAGCTGTTGATGTTCAAGCACTCCTGTAGTAAAAGTGACTACAGTGTATGACAGACAGTATGGTAATGAAATGGCATACTTTTCTGTTACACTGAAATTTCAGCAAGGGTGGAATTTTGCCTCAAAAGAAGGTGGTGATCTTCTCACAAACACTGTCCTTTGTCCTGAGGCACACAAAATCCCCAAATCCCTAAAATATTTTATCTAAAGATAAGATAATTTTGCACCAGTCCAGGCATGAAAAAGAAAAGTATATCAGATGCAGCTGGAAAAGTCCTGTTGCTCAGGGAGAAGGTAAATTAAAGGTTTCTATCTTATCTGTATTTCAATTACAATTTTATTTTTGGTCCCTGGCAGTTGAAGTCTTGGGAAGTGGAAACACTCACAGGAGTATGAAAAAGGAATCTGTAATGGTGGATATGTACATATTTGATCTATGTTGCTTTTCATGTGGGGTATACATGACATTTAAATAAAAATGTGGACTCTTATGGAGGAACCCATCTGTTTGAGTTCACCTGAAGATTCCCTTTTTTCTTGCCTTTTTTTTTCTTAGTGATAATGACCTGGTTTAAGAGTCTGCAGCTCTGCCTGGCTCATTTTAGGGGTCAGTCCTATCGAAACCAGTCGTGCAAGGACCAAAACAGTTAATCATAAAGGGGCTGATCTGACTTCCATTGGTGCCCATGGTGCGTATTTGTATCCAGTTTTCTGGGAACTGGATGACAAAGTCTTGAGATAAATACCTCAGCTCTTGAGCACCTGGGTCTGTGGGTAAAGACCAGAGAAGACTTCCACCTCCTCTGTTGGGCTGTTCAATGATGATGTAAGTCTAGTTCTTGCTGAAGGTGGTGTCATTTCGTCAGGTGCCTTTGCAGTTGGCACTGTGTTTTTGCTAACTGCCTTACCAAAGACATCCAAAACGGATTAAGTTCTCATCTCACATATAATACCCATCTCCATTGGTATCGACAGTGCAAAAATGGTCAGCTGACACCACCACTGCTGCTGAGTGTGCAGATAGCTAAAGTTTGTCTTCAGTGACAGACGATTTATTCCTGTAAAGAGAGAACCTCGCAGGTATAGTCTGGAGCTGATTTATCAATACATTCTGGTGGTTTAGCAGGTAACAACCATAAACCTGGTTTCATGGGCCAGGATATGAAAGTGAATCTTTTTCTTCAAAATGATCCTGGCCCAACAGGAGGATAACAAAACATCCTTCCTTCGCCTATATTTCTATCATGAACACCACAAATGCGCAGCTTTTTGTGGCTTTTTTGTTATCAGGAGACTCTGGGAGACTGGGAGGGACTGGTGGTGGGAGAAGCACTGTCTCCCATGAGCTAACCTCACACAAGCACTGAAGTTTAGTTCCCTCAGCTCAAGAAGAGTTCAAAAGCCCAAAATGCCACTGCCTTGGAAAAGCAGGGAAGTCCTTCATATCATTACAGACAAAAGATAGGTGAATGAAATGGAGCTCAGCTTTACGGATCCAGGAAGGCTAAGAAAGACTGTTAAAACGCCTTACTAGATTTGGGGTAAATATGAATCTGAACTGGGTTGTGATAGCTAAGACTAATATCTATTTGGAGCTTTACTGCAGGCAATTCTGGTCTTTTCTGTTTTCTCCCAGATACGAAATGCTCTGAAAATGATCCTGCTGACTGAGATTTCAGTACATTCTGATTCTAGCTGCACCAATGCTATTTTAAAGTAGAGGGTTAACATCACTGTAAAACTAGTGAGAGAAACAGGCTAGAGAAGGTGAGAGAAGGTGAGAGAAAAAAGCTAGAGAAATGCAGAAAACCATAATAGTGAAAAAAAGTCAAAGCCCAAAAATCTTTTCAAGTCTCATAATTATTCAGTTGCTTTAAAAAGTTAGGCGTGAACAGATCCAAATCTTCTAAAATAGGATGACTTAGCGAGTAAATCTCTTAATGTCACGTTTATACTGTCTACTTATACAAATGTAGAATGTTCGTATATTTTTGCCTGTGTGTATCAATATGTAGTCCACATATATGCAAAGTTTATTTGCTATCTTCTTGTTTGGGAAAGGAAGGCAGAGAAGAATTCTCTGTCTTCTACCATTCCTCTTGGTAATATTTTTCTGTGTCTGTCTCAGATCCACACACAAATATTTGCTAAGGCATTTTCCAATCAACATGAGATTTGAACAATTCCATGACTCGTTGCATCCTATATTTCATTATCTTCAGCAAAATGTGTATTTCCTCATTGGTATCACGGAAACACATCAGGGTTTTCATGTGACACAGTTAAAATTCACAGTGCGTTCTCAGAAAGTGTACCAGGCAAACATTTTTGGGTCTGGTGGTGTCCTGTGGAGAAAGACCTGCAGAAATCACCAGGATAGAATGATGAATGGATTCTGGATTATATTGCAGTTGAAAAGTAGCAGAAAGCTATCTAATAGATCTTCTACTGTTTAGTGAACAGGCCTCACATTAGGTAATGGCAGCAGAAAACATTCAAGACAATTGTATATGATGTAGTATTCGGTCAGATTCATTCACAGTGTATAGTCATTTCTAAATGGCATTTTGCTGTTCTTTGTTCTGTAGCAGTGCCTAATATTTCTAAACATTTTTAGGCTCTGTGACACCTTAATGGTATACAATAACAGTATGCCTCCCTCTTAGAAAAATGGATACTCTCATTTTTCTAAACATTGTGCCTTTACCTTTAACCATTTCCATTTAAATGCAAATTTCAATCATGTCCACCTCTCTGTATTCCAACAGAAACCCAGGGAAAAGACTATACCTTAAATCCTAATTTCTCCATAAAGGGAGCTGTTTCCTTCAGGTGTGTCAGTCCATGTTATCTATCTTCCTTCTCATTTTACACATCATCATTGTGGCAAGTTTACCTTGCAGAATTCACAAATAAAACCAGTCTTCTTTTTGGTTGAAAACTCCACTGTTTTTATGTACTAAAAGAAAACGGGCATTTGTAGTCATCTTTATTTCCTGTTAAATTTGTCTGACATAACCTACTGACATGGAAATTTCCTGTTTGCAAGTCTTTGAATTATTACCAGCATTTACAAGTGTTTATACACTTGGAAGTTTATCATTTCCTAAGCAACTGCGGACAAATTAAGTGAATTTGTATCACAAGCATGGATTAATCTCGTCATTATTGTTCCAGTTTAAAGGAAATAATTGAATTTCAGGGTTAAGGATAAAACGTGATGCTATGAAACATATGTGATACTGGTGTCGGTTTCCTGAATGTCTGTTCTTCGTATGCAGCTTAGCAACACATTTGAGCAATTCATTAAGGTGTCTCTGCTTAGTGAGTCTTTGGAGAGAAAGTTACATTTGAATCTGGCATGTAAAAAAACACTCCGAAAACAGCCAACCAAAAAAAACCATCTCTCTCCCTCCTCCCCCCTCACAAAAAAAAAAAAAAAATCCCACACCCTTTATCTGTTGTTAGTCCCTCTTGATTTACTTTTGACAAGAGAGGGCACTGTGATAACATTCTAAAGAGTGGACATATTTGTATACACTTGCCTCTGAGACAGAAAGGAAGCCAGGGATTAACCCCTGAACCAATTACTTTACAACATAGCAGCTACTTCAACAGAAAGAAGGGGGGGAAAGAGACAATTTAACTAATTAGTGCAAGTCACAATGTTCTTTATGGGAATTACTCAGTTGGAAGAAAAATTGTTGAGTGGGCTCATAGGCAAGAGGATGTCTGCTTTAGAGTGTATTTATTAATTCTCACTTTGAGTCAGCTTTTACTGGCCAAGAAATTTAGCTGAAGATACTTAATGGCTGCAGTCCTTCGAGAGAATTATACATATTGGAAATGCTGCACAGGTATATTGTTTCAGTAAAAGTTTATTTTTAACCCTTTATTAAATGTAGCCATGTGCATTTATAACTCTCCAGCATATTTCTGGTATTGGGGGGTCTAAGCCCACTTCATGTAGGTCAGAAATTTCTTGTGCCTGTCATTTTAAAATTAAGGGTTAAATGGTGTAGCCATGATACACAACTTGCCTTGCAAATAACTTGTTTTCCATATTAACTGGGATGAAAGTGATTTTGAGCACAATTTTTAATGTAGATAATAAGTTGGGGGCACTTCAGTTCTGAGGTGGCCAGGGTGAGAGGAAGGAGGCAATTTAAGACTTCGAGCATCTGCACTTTGAAAAATCAGATTCTTTTTACTTGTCACAAGTTGGGTACCTGGAGCTGCTTGTTATTTTCAGAAAATCTTGCCTATGTACGGTTTATGAATGTAAAACTGTATTGTCGGTAGAGGCAGGGACATTTCTCTCCTGCATTGCTGCCATGTGTCTAGCGGATTCTTGGTGAGATGTCATCTGAAGGAAAGCAAACTTTAGAGGATGTTATTTGCATTTTAAATTTTAATAAATGTCTTGTGGACCCTTAATTCTTTCTTTTTTCAAACTGCAACAATTACTGCAAGCATTCAGACACATAGGGGTTTTCATAAAGTTTTGGACTTTATGTGAAATATGTGCCACCAAATACGTTTGTATTTCAGTGTACTTTCAGATAGCAGAGCACAGACTTTTACCATGAGCAGAGATGATAGATTTGGTATTCATTTGATTATGAAGGCCTTTGGGCCTTTGAATTTAGCTGTTCTGGGTTGACACTAATGACTTGCAAGTGATGCTTGGGAATGAATGTGCTCTGTTAAAGAAATTTTACTTATACTTGCGCCTTGTAATACTGGGTTGGGGAAAAATCCTTGTTTGGTCACTGCGTGGCAGGTTGGGGAGTTCTGTCACTACCTTGGTTTCATTATTTGTTCATGCAACCTCCAGACCAGAGGTTTTGAAAATAGGGGAAGAGCTCCTTTTCTTTTAATAACAAAAACTCTGAAGTTATTATTTCCCTTAAATGCTAGGTCTTTCTCCAAACTGGGAATCCTCCTCCTCCTATAAGAAAGGTGGGGGAAAGTGAAAAAGAAAGAAATACTCTGAAAGCTTCAACTTTCTGACTCTTTATCAGAATAAACAGGACTCTATTTTTTTCCTACTTTATAATTATGTTTGTTTCTTTCTAATTCATGAAGGCTGGAGCAGATGACTACATGATACTACTTGATTAGTAGAGACTACTATCTCCCACAGAAATGAGAAAAACTCAGTTGAGTCTATTTCTCCGTTGTATTTTGTTCTTCAGCTTCTGAGCTTGAAGGATATATTAGCTGATGGGGAGTTCCCTGCTCTCTGTCTTGATCCAGAAACAGACAGATAAAATTAACAGACGTTGCTTGAAGATTAGCTATCATTAAGTCTAGCTTTGACATATGTGGCTAATTGAAAGAATACCAGATGCAACAGGAAATGAAGAATAATAGGTAATACTTACTTAGAAAAGACTTGTTTCACCTTAAGTCCAACATGAGTGTGATAGTGCTTAGATAAACTTAAGTGAGCGAAGATCATACTGACTCTTCACGCACCGATTACTGTTAAAAAGTGTACATCCCAGACGGTAATTCGTTGACAAATGTTTTTTTTAAGTGACAACTGATAGACCTTGCTGTTATAATCCTTTTCTTTAGCCTACTGCAAAAACTTGTTTCTTGGATACTTTTTGTTTATTTTTGCATTTCGGCTTCCCTTCACTTACTTGAAAAGTAGGCAACTGCAGATACGGATCTGAGTGTTTCCGTAGTTTGTGTTTCCACACGGGCCACTGTAAAAACAGGATGGAGTCATGGAGAGCTGAATTATTGCAAAACTGAAGCAGAAAAGGAAAGGGATTAGAGATCCAGGCTCTACCTATGTCTCATCTGTGCTTTCATCTCTCCAACAGTCATTACACAGGTGTGCATGGCAGCCGAACCTATTTTACCAAAGTGCAAGGCACACACATTGGTTTCCAGGACCTTGTGAGGATTATGCAAAAAAAGGGGGTTATAGCATTACTGTAAAATCCAAAGAGGTATCATTCAATGGTCTGATATTTGCTATTTGCATAACTTTCAGGAAGGTGTATTTAGGTGAATAAGATATGATCTAAAAACGGATTCTAATCGAGAACAAGTGGAAAGAAGAAAATTCAGAAAACATTTGGGCACCTAATTTGAAATAGAGTGCAGAAAACTCATCAAGATTAATTGCTGGCTTTTATGAACTAAGCCCATTTTCTTCAGGCAAATACATAGGGATTCGTTCTCTTTTTCTGCTTGCCCCTATGGTATGATAATGATGCATGCAGCAGTGTGTGTGTGTGTAGGTGTGAGTGTGGGGGGTGAATGTATTTAAGCAAGCAGTCTCTCTATTACATATTCATACTGAGAGCATGTACATAGTTCTAGCACAAAAAAAACCCAAACCAAACCAAACAAAAAACCACCAGCAAAAAACCTGTGCAAGCCCTAGGCTTTAAATTCACCTGAACTGTGGTATGTGGTTGACTGGCAGGCTGAATTTTGTCATGAATAATGTTTAAAAGGCACCAGCTTTCTTCCATAAACAATACATAACTTTTCTGATCCACATGTAAGGAGGCAAGTACGTAAACTAGTTACTTAGAACGTAATCATTTTTGAATGGTTATTTTCTCGCTTCCTATTTTCAATTGTCATTGTCTAAAAATGTGTCAGAGTTAGCAGTTACCTATGAACATGCTATAATGTTGATGAGCTTTGGTTTGCTGCTTGCTCTAATGGGTAAAAGGAGGCAAACCTATCACATGGGTGAAAGGTGAGCAGCCAGGTCAGCAGCTATCCAAATTGTCACCGCCACTCCTCAGTCAGTGGGGCTCTGTGAGTGTATTCCAATGGAGATATTGCACCACATAGAGTCTGTGATCCACAGTACAGTATGTCACACACAAGAGGCTATCACAACTTTTTATGGTCTTGTACATCTTAGAACAGAATTTGACTTTTAAAAAAATTAACCTGTTTTAAGATCATAAATTGCGCTAACCATTCATCTGCATGGGGAAATCACATCTGAAAATTAAATCCTGAAGTGTGATCCATCTGTTTTCGCTGTCAGGCTCAGCCCCAGGAACTCCTAAGCAGTTGTTGTTGTTGCTGCCTTTTAATCGGGTAGGACAGTAATGCAGAGCCCTCCAGATGTGTCCTGATCCTGTCTTGAGATTCACACACTTGATCTCAGGTTGACATTGAAAACCCATCTGAGGCCCAACAGAATTACAGCGCCCTTCCTACAGGGGAGAAAAAACTTCTAAAGCTGAAGTGCTGGAAAGTGTTCAGTATCCAGTGGATGGCTCTGGTATAAACTTTAGTAGCCTAGTGAGAGTTAAGGGGGAAAGGAGGGAGGTTTTTTGACTTCTAATGTAGCACAATACTTGTTCTTGTCTCCTGAAGTCTAGTTATTGAGTGCTGAATTATGTAACAAGGAGGCCTGTGTTGCATTATATCAGAAATATAAAGATAGATAATTTTCTTTCCCCAAAAGATTGGTAATTATGAACTCAATAAAAAGCAGGGCTTTTTGCCATCACCTATGGGTAGGAGTGAGCAGCAGATAATCCACTGTCAGAGCTTTCCTAATTTTAACTAGTGTGGGTATTTCTCAGATAAGTGAAGAAAGGTAGTGAAACTGTGCATTGATACAACCCAGACAATGAGCCTCTGGACCTACTGTAAGTGCTGATAATACAGACCCAATGCCATTCAATGATTAAGTCATTTCAAACAACCATATTTAATGAGATTTGAGTCTACACTGCCCTGAGCAGAACACTAATATAAGACGAGGCACTGAACTACTCTCACGTCCCATTCACATTATACAAAGCAATGCGAGGGTGGCTCCAGATGACAAGCTGGCACTATGATTCTTTTTCTATTCCTTAGAAATACCAGGTGCCGTGCTGAGAGGCAACCAGCTTTACCTTTTGGAAACGAAAAGGTTTGATTTCTTACTGGCTGCAGTGGACCTCTAGGGATAGTTCTGTAAACCACCCAAATAAAGCTGATTTTTATTGGAAATCTGCATAGAACAAATAGAACGGGAAATATTTCACATTGGAATATTTCTGATAACTGCAACTTTAAGAAGAAAGTTGACATGAAGGGCTGCCTTCATCATTAGAGAACTGCATGATACAAGCTGCCCTGCCTTAATCACATCTGTCATGAGAAAAGGAAATGGATTTTTAGGGTCCAGATAGGATTTCTCCTTGGAAATGTCAGGAGTGATTGATGTAAGACACAAGTAAAAAGCTACTCACTAAACGTGTGTTGTCTGCACTTTTGAATCCTGCCCCCCCCACCCGATATGGTGTTGTCATGATTTTAACAAGTCACAGGAAGAGTTAAGCTGTGCTTTCTGAATAAATTAGTACAGTCACAAAATGACACTTCCCTGACCTTTGCAAAAGGTGGAGAGTATAACGGTAAGACATACAGGGCTGTTAAACAATGTTGGGTTTTTTTTAACCACTCTGACAAAAGGTGCAAGCTCTTTAAAACAGTTTCTTAATGCACTTCAGCAAGAGAGCTAACTGACTGTCATAAGATGACATGCGTAACACAGAGATCTTGCTACACATTTTGATGCAAAGGAACACCCTGTTAGTTGAAAATCATTGCTAACTGGATTCAGATGTTAGAGATGAAGTACATGGAGCACTGTACATTTGGTAAAGCTTAAAGATGCTTGAAAAAAAAAGATCATAAATCTTTAGCTGTGGCCTTTTATCAGCTCTTAATTTGTCATGGTATTTTAATTACTTTCAGTGTAAAAATTTTAATCCATATGTTAGGGGAGATGATGCTTATTTCTTGCTCCTTCTCTTGAAATACGGTTTTAAAAAGTTAGCAGGCCTGTGTGCACATGGATGTTTTAAAGACTTGCAATGGGCCATTTCAAAGTTCTCTTAGGTCCATATTAAGCATGCATTCAGAAAGTTGTACTCATGCTGACTGTGGAAGTTAAAAAAATCAAACCTTAAAAGTGATCTAAATTTGTTTGGGTGGCTCCAGTTTGGATGGGACCTGATTTTCAGAGGGCTGGTGCTCAGCATTGCTATAAGAAGTTGCATTTTAATTGTTTCAAGAGAGGTATTCGAAAAGATAAGCATACTATTTGTGGCTTTTGAAAATAAAGAGCAAACCTGATCTCTTATGTAGTGAGACTGCTTTCCTTCTTTTTTTTTTTTTTTTTTTTCGTTGTTGCCCGGATAATCACCTTATTTTCAGGACTTACATGTGTGACTGCTGAGACATACACAAAATATGATCAAATTGGTACATGAAGCTAAGGGAAGCAATAAGGTATTCTCAGTACTGCATGACTGCAGTTAAGTCATTTTGAAATCAATAATCCCCTCGCAATTCACTGTGCCACTTGACTGGACATACAGATGCAGATGCCCTTGTAAATGAGTTTACATCGCACTGTGCTTGTAGCCATATAATCTTTCTTCCCTTCTCAAGTCTGTCCCATTCTTCCTTGCTTCCGTTATGCATATGAAACTCAAATTAAGATTGCATGTAAAGTTGACTAGCTATTCCAGGTTATTTATTGGAAATGAAACTATGTAAGCATACAATATATGGTTTGCTTAAAATTGATTTACCTAACTCTTTCCGTAGTCCCAGGCAAATACAATTGTTGTACAGCACCGAATTGCATTGCAGGGAAAAGACATAGAAGAGAAAGAAAGTATCGATAGATAATTTGCAGCTAGTTTATGGGGGTCCTCAATCTGGTAATAAAGAGGGTAATTCATCAAATAGAAAAATTAGACGCGAGATACTAAATTTAAAATTGTCATTAGTTACAATAAATAAAGGTTTAAGGATGAAGATCATGTGTATTTTGAATGTGATCTCAACATTGTCTGGACACAAGCTTAGACTGAAGTACGGGTGGTGGGTGATCTCTGGGGAATGCCTTGGATGGTTTTTGTTGCCGCCTTGCATTGGCCCAGCCATGCCCGTCCCTCCCCTTGCACTGTCCGCCTATCTCTACTCCACCTGCCCACGTGGTAACATCAGGGCACTTTATATTAGACAGAGAGAAATCTGTAGTGTCTTAGCATCAACAGTCCCAGGGTCACAGGCTGCAAGGCAAGAGGGTCTACAGAGAGCCTGAGCTTCAGCTGCGCTATGGCAGCATGGCCCTGAGCTACATTCACCCTCTTGCTTGTGTAGTGGAAGTCTGAAGCGTGAGCTATAAAGAACGGCATGGTTTAACAAGCTTCCTAAACTGATCTCGAAGGCTATGATATCACCATCTCCATCACTGGTGTGCATTATAACACCATGAAGGATCCGGGGCTCTGACAAACCAGACATGATCTGGCCTGGCCAAGAAGTCTCTATCACTGGTTTTGGTTATCGTAAGCGGCAGGTCTGAGGTTCTTCCCCTTTACAAGGAATGGCAGCTAAAGCAGAGGGACTGTAGCATGCTAGGGGTATCTCCCAGACCTCTCTGAAGTCTGAGAACTTTGCTTTTGCTGAGAGCTTTTAGGAAATGGCATACAGGGTCAAGCAGGTGAAATGATCTTTTTCTACAGCCAGTGCAGGCTGCTTTAGAGGAGAAAGCACAACAGGGCAGCTGAGGAATAATCAATCCCAATAAAGTGCCTTCCTTAGTCTCAACAGAGATTGGTTTCAATTCTGAATCATGCCTTTTCACATACTTTTTTAATGTGTGTATATATATATATACGTATACATGTATGTATTTAAAATACATATGCACACACACGTGGAATAATATCTCTTGGTGTATTTGTTTACCCTGAAAATGTTCAGTCTTTTAAAAATCTTGTCCAGTTCCTGGGCCACAGTGACCTTGTGGTAATTAGCTCCTCTGGCAAAGAGTATGCTGTGTTCACAACCTATCATTTTTGCTGAATGTTCCCCTGTTCTTTTTCAATGTTAGGAATTGAATCCTACTATAAGACTGGGACAATCTCCATACGACACTCATCGAAACCGAGCTGTAAAGAGGACAAATAACCGACATCAGTCGGCTATGGGTCATCATAGTCGCTAGCCTGCTCTAAGCAGGATAAAACTTATTGAATAGGCTTCCTTTGGGCCCACCTATGACAAAAGTGCAGCAGCTTTGAGTTTCCACATTTACTTTAGGTAGGACAACATAACTGTTCTGCTTCAAGGAGGTGGAAAAAACAGACTGCAGAAAGGCTGTGAAACACCCTTTACATTTGCTTATGTGAATGACCCAAAACATGGCAGTGGGCATTCTCAGCCAAAGATATGTTTATTTTATTGTTAGATACTATTTTCCATTTTCTGTAGAAACAATAGGTTCTTCTTACTGTAAGTTCACATGACATAGTGTGAAAAATCAGATGCTGCTTCATGCAGGTTCAGACAGTCACACACATTTTCGCTAAATCTTTCATAAGAGCTCCAGGCTGGAGAGGGATCTACCAAAGATCTTGTTGCCTTTTGCATTAAAAAATACTGCTTTCCTCACTTATTTGACAAAAGACAAAGGGAATGAGATCCACTGTCTACATTGATAAACCACACGTTTTTCTCGACCTGCAGAGATTTACCTGTTCACCTCACAGTCTATCACTAAATCCCCCACTCTTGAGTTGGGATATCTTCATGTTGCTTAGAAAAAGCATCCCTAGTCATCACTTCAAATCCTATTACCCAATCCTAAGACTCAAACAATCTTCTTTCCTGCCACAGAGTGATAAAAAAATACTGTCCCTGCTGTAACTTGTTCTAGATAGCTGTTATGGCCAATCTAACATTTCTGTTATGTCTGGTTGCATGGGCATTGCTGAGTCTGACACAGTGCAAGAAATCCCACATTTAAAAGAAAGAACACAGAAGAACCAGAAATCCTGCACTCCAATAAGAAAAAACTGGAGCAGACCTAAGGAGAAAAATCCAATTTCATGCCTGTATTTCAACATTCTGGAATTTGCTTCTTCCTCTCTCATCCATTTGCCCAGAAGTATGCCAAAATTCTTTTTCCTACATGAATGTGCACATGCATCCTTCTCTCTTCCTCTGGTTTTCTTCCCCTCCATCTGCTTTTCTCTTTTTCTCTCCCTAATCAGAATTAACAAGAGAGATCTTTTTTCTAGCCAAAAAATTTTCAAATTACTCTGTTTCAATGAAATGACTTTGCTCTGACAATACAGTGGTTTTTGGATGAAAGTATTTTCTGTTAACATGTTCCTATCAGCTCCAGTAAAAAATATAAACATGAGAAGCTCAAAGTAAAGCAAAGTTTGAATGATATCATCAGCAGTGTCCTCTTAGAGAAAACCTACCATAGCTGCCACATACCTGAAACTTTCAGCTAATGTTTTTGTGCTGAAATACTACAAAGCAATGATTTTTTTTTTAAACTTCATTTGTTTTTTTCTGCTGACCTCCTAAAGATGTACATGATAGTGCTTTATTTTACGGTTCAGAGAGTTTTAAATCTATGTATATATCTCTGCTGGTGCATATGTGTCTGTATATACGACTAAAATGAGCAGATTTGCTTGACTTTATGAACTGGATGCCAGACCACATCTGAAGAACTGCTGAGCTTGCAAAGTGCAGTACCACACTCCTCCTTCCATTCTCTCTCACTCTCTCTCTCTCAGTGCTGATAGTTCTGGCCCTTCAATATTTTTAACCATTTCATGGTCAGAAGTTCAGAGAACAAAACGCATATTCTTTATGTGTAAACAATGTGCGCTCTGTGACTGGGGTTTACTTACTGGACTCCAACACAGAGCTATGTACCTTTCTAGACCGAGTAAGTTACATTATACAGTCAACATTTCAGAAATGTTCAGACTGAGACTCAGGTCTGCAAAAGTTCTCAGCATCAGGAAATGGAGACCTTTGGAAAATCTGGTTACGGACAAAGCCAGAACAGAAGTTTTGGGATGCTTAGCATGCTTGAAAAAACTTATCCTTTTGTAAGTGCTTAAATGAGTTCCTGCAAAATATGGCCTTAACTTGTTCAGAAATTTGAATTATGACCCTGCATTACTCTTTGCCTACACCTCAGACACATTTCTGCTGTCACTGGTGTTGCTATCAGTTAGTGAGTGTTAGGATTCAGTTACCACAGTTAAAATTAGGATGCTCTTATTTTGGAGGTATTTTTCCTGATATGTCACATAAGTAGTAAAAGTCTTGATTTTTCCAGATTTGCACAGTCCTTGTCAGTCAGCCTCTGCCCTACTGGTCCAAGGCAGCATCCCGATTTTCTGAGCGTGTCATCTGGCAACGCTGGATGATGTCTTTGCGTGAATCTGAGGGAAGAATGTGCTTGTTCAAAGGAAGGCTTTGGCTCTGTCAGAAGCAGGCTGTGTGCTAAAGATTTGTTACTCTATAACAAAGGGGGGGCACTGATTTGCAGACACAGCTCACACTGATGTCAAGGAAAGCCTCACATAGAGTTCAAGTGTGCAAAGAGGCCCTTCGCCTCTAATTCATCTCAGGGTTTACCTTATTTTAATATACAACTTTGAGCTGAATGAGATTGGGATGGATTTTTAAAGATGTTGGCTGCAGATCCACACTGACGAGAGGTGAGAAAATTCTTGCAGTTCCACGGACAAGTCGAAAACCTGCCTGAGCAAACTGCCAGTTCAACTGTTCGTAAAGCGGCCACAGAGCAGGGAACTGCTGCGCACAACTGAGTGTCAAATACTCGCCTGGCGTGTTTTGGCATCATTTCATTTGCTTCAGCAGAGGCATGCTGATTTTCGTCAGCTAAAGATCTGTTTTAAAGTGCACTTAACTATTTTGAAGCCCCATCCTCAAAGTTCGTTCACTGGGCTGTTCCTATATTGTTTTTCTTTTTCTTGAAGAATATAGACATGACGAAAATTGTAGGGCTGGGGCAAAGAACACTATGTTAAAGTGTAATTTCAGAAGAAAAGCACCACAATTCTGCACTGGGTAGTACAAACAAACTTTTATTAAAATAACCACTTTACATACTAAAAAAAGCATGATTTTTTCTGCCTTTAAATGTGTTCTTTAGACTCTTTTTTATACTTATACTCAGTGCATTGCAGACTGGTAAATAGCAGTCACAGAGTTGTATTGCTGTTAATCAAATAAGGAAAACTGGAAACGTCCTCAAAAAGGCACACAGCAGGGAGAGGGGGAAAAAAGGTAAGTCAGAGTGCAATCATCTCTCGAGGTCTTTAGAGACCAGAGTAGAACTTACCTTGAGCCAAAAATAATGCAAGTGAGTGTATGCCTCTACAAGAGTCCCCTAGGTAGGCAGGGATAAGCAGGCTGTGCAGTAGAGGACACTCTACCTCTTTGGCCAACGATGCTGAGGCACTATTTGTTGCCATATTTGGTTATTGTTATTTTGGTCATCCTGGAGCAAAGTTGAAAGAGCGCAGGTCTTATACAATTTTTTGAGGGATTTCTGAAGTTGAAGTTTCCTACAAAACTCCATTTTCACCAGATACTGGTAGTCATGAGCTGGTAATGTTAGTAGAGATGACCAGGTCTGAACGGACACTCATCCATCATCTCACATTCAAAGAAGATTCCTCATGACAGCTCTGAACTGTTCAGTGTGGGCACCATGCATCTGGCAGGGCTACGCCACCTAACTTCAGGGCTGGAGATGGCACAGCCTTTTCACCATAGGTCTCCGTGCACATCAGTTAAGTGCTCAGCCAAGCCTCATTCCCTGGGAGACTGTTGTTCCCCTCAGCTTGGCTGTTTAAAATACGTAGTACGCTTCTGAAAAAAGATTTAGGTGTGTGGCTTGTAGGGTCTGGAAAGTTGGAATATTCTCCACTCTCAATCCAGCACTGCTCACAAACACTGCATTCTCACTCAGGATCGTTAAAGACCAGAGCAGTCACCATAATTGAAAACAGTATCAGTTAGGCATTTAGGCTGAGCTGAGGGTCCGTTTTCCATGTTAATCACTGCTAAATTAGTTGTTTTGTTACTGAGCAGGGAATTAAGACTAAGGTTTTCAGTCTTCAGCATTAAGTTACCAGTCACTGTCCCGCACTGTCATTTTGGTTATGCAATTAAGCAGTCTCCGAGACAGCATTTAAAAAGAAACCAGAGTACGCGTTTCCACAAAGTATTTCACATCCATTCTTTTTTATAACAGGCTGAAGAAAAAATTAATTTTGGTAAAATGTTAGATCAGGGTTTTAAATTGTACTAGGACACAGAGCATGTGATAATTTGTGTGGCCAGTATGTCCACCTACATTAAAACTGAACTTGTTTAAGCTGCACAGTGGAGCCTGAAATGAGCACCCATTGGCTTCACAACTCCCAGTCTGTATACTTGCAGGATGAATTCTGTTGTGAGCAATTCCATTCCATCTTTAATTTTCCCTGGCGGTTGCAAATGGGAGGATCATTCACCTTCTTGACATAAACTGTTATGTTTTTGTGCGTTTTTCAATAGCTGCCATATTAACAGAAATGGATGCATTCTAGCAGGAGGTAGAATTATTCAGCCACATATGTGTGTTCCTTTTGCTCAAACATTATATTACATTCTAATTTTAAGTGATTGTCATTAATTTACTAACAAATTATTTTTCTTATTTCAGACTGAGAGCAGAGATACCATTTTATAAGCACTGAAACCAGCCAGGCATCCTGAATATTCCTTTGACACATTTTTGTGTATTTCTAAGTTGCTTTATCAGTCATTAAAGCTCAGCTTGCAGTACTTAACAATCTTGGCCTTGATCCTATAAGCATGCATATGCCTTGCTTTATGCATATAAGCTCTCCTATTGAAATCAATATTCATCCACATTACATTAAGTACAAGCATAAGTGTTTGTAGGATTGAGGCTGCCATTATTTTTTTTTTTTCTGCATTCGTACTATTTTCTGCCTGGTGACTACTGTAGTCTTTTGAGTAAATGATTCATAGACTTGAATAGGGCTCTTCAGATCTCATTCCTCACTGAATAATACAATTCCTCATGTAGTGCCAGGACCCACTCAAGGCTTTTCAGTTGTGGAGGCAACTTCACTTCCACATTTCCAAGGCTTCCCCCAAGAGTGAAATTGAATTTTGTGATAATGACACGGAATATTCAAGGAGTGCATGCAGGGAGGTGTTGAGGACTGAGGAAGGCCAGTAAGGGCGAGGTGGAGGAGGAACCAGAAAGGCCAGGGCAGGTTTTGGAGAGCAGTGTGTGTGTAGGAGTGGTCTGTGAGGTCTCAGTAGAGCTCTGCATTGCGGAGGGAGCCAGAGAGAAGCCATGCAGAGGGAGGGAGTACTGCTGTTCTTGGTGGCTGTATATCTTGTCTGATCCTAAGTTGGCTGTGGATCATCTGTTTGCACAATGAGTTAAAAAAGGCTTCAGGGAGACTTCCTCCTGGAGACGTGCAAACGATTGCTCTCACGGCTCTCCGTTCTGCTTTTCTGAGGGAAAGGAAGGATTATTGAGAGACTGAATCTTGGAAAGTTTCAATACAAGCGGTCTGTTTTAAATATTAAACTCTTCCAGAACAAATCTTTTCCTATTAATATTTTGCATTAGGATCATGATAGATGATTTAAAAGTTGGATGGAATAGAGGACTTTATGACTTTTATCAGATCTTGTTTGTCAGTCTATTTAATCTGTCATTTTTCAAGGGCTTTGATTTTTTAAGAAACACGTTTATGTTAACTCATAGCAATTATGAAAATTCTTTATTTTACAAAAAAAGATCTAAAAAAAGAATCAAATTTGTTTTCTGCCATTTGTGCTGGCTGTTTATGTACATCTACCACAATGAAAGAGGGACCAATCATTTTTGCTACTGTTTACAGTCAATTTATCTTTTAAGTTTTCATGTACCAACAGTGGCATCTTTGGCTTACGATTGTGGTAAGACAGTTTTGTCTCTTATTTAACTTTTTGTAGCTGCACTTAAAAGTAAAATATGGAAACATTTTTTGTTTATAGTGTTAAAATTATGTTTATAAAACTGAAATACTATGGTTTACTTTTACCTGAAAGTGCTTCCATAAATCTGAAGAGTTATGACATTTTATGCTTGTTCAGCAACTTAGGAGTTGGCTCATCATTCATTATTTTTCCACTTTTTTTATAGTGTGGGAATCTTTAGTTAAAGATTAAGTTTGAATTTGGTTCTCCAGTTTATTAAGTACAGGAGTACAGATACTCATCAATCATGCCCTACTTCATCTGTACACGTTTCAGTACCTCTGAATCTAAAAACTGAAGAACTGTACCTGAAAAGCATGTTCTTTTCCACCTGTGCCAGTTTTTCTGAAAGAAAGAAATCTCCCTAAAAACTTTGCTTCTTTTAAATCCTAGGCCTGTGTGGCTACAAGAAGGCTACTATCTTAGACATGAAGGTATTGATCATATCTGACAGATTTTTCCCTTCTATAATAAGCAACATTTCTCATAATCAGACATAAAAATAGAACATGAATTAACATGACACACCACAGAATATCAGTGAGTACAAAGTTAGATTTAAATTTCCAAGCCTTTAGGGGCTATGTTAATTTTTTGCACCATTAAGTAGTTTCCAGTTTTAATCCCCATTTGTTGTTAGGCAAAACCACAACAGAAGCATACAATGCATTACAGCCCGTGCTGGCGGAGGGGTTCCAGCAGCAGAGCCGTGCTCTCCCCCTCCAGAGGGCAGTGGATATTGCAGGCGCTCCTCCATCCCCTGAATTACTGCCACCAACATCTGGCCTTTCCAGAGATTCCCAACAATGGGGTGGTGGGGGTGGGGAATTTCTGCTGGTTGAAAGTGGAATTTGGCTTCAATTAGGAAAAAAAAAAGAGAGAGAGAGACAGGAGGGGGACGTTGGGTTTATGAGTTATACACTCTTTAATTTACAGGCTTGTATAATACTTATGACCACTAAATGCCTGGAGTTAGCTCCAGCTCCAGGACTCTCTCTTTTCCACCCTCATGTAACCACCAATACTATTTTAGTTCAAGTGTAAATGTATAGTGTTGGGGTTTTTTTCAATTTTCCTTTTGGGGGGGGGGGGGAAGGGGAGGGGGGGGGAGAAGGGGGAGTGTGGTGGGAAAGTATTCATTTCTCCTGTGTAGTGGCCGCCAAATGCATTATAAACTTTTATTGCCTTGGAAAGTGTTATAGAGTCAGATTGATTTGCATTTGCAAAAGATAGATAGATGGGAACTTCTAAGGGGAAGCTGTGATGGTCAGAGAATGCCATATGGTCGCAAGCAGCCTTCTCCCTGGTCTCAAGAAACCTGTTTTTGAGAGTAAATAACTGAATGAAAACAGATTTCTTGGAAAACTGTTGTAATTTAATGCATGTAAACAAAAGCGTTTATAATAGTCTCAGTCACACTGGGATTTCTGAAAGAATTACTTCAAACAAATATCAGTTTTTAATTGAGAGGCACCCAAGAGGGTGGTGATGGTACGGTCTTTTTTTCTTTTTCTTTATTTTTTCCATTTTTCTTTCCCTTTTCCCCCCTGAAGTGGAAAATATAGCAACGTTCACACTGCTTTCATTTAAAATTCCTATCAGACTTCCTAGCACTAAAACTTCCTAGGGAGTATCACAGAATCACACAACAGTTGAAGTTGGAAAGGATCTCTGGAGATCTTCTAGTCCAACCCCTGTTCTGAGCAGGGTCAACCAGAACAGGTTTCCCAGGGTTTTGTTTTCCCTGTTTTTTTTGTTTTCCCAGGGTACAGTCAGGTTTTGAATATCTCCAAGGATGGAGACTTCCCAGCCTTCCTTGGAAACCTGTTCCCATGTTCAACCATCCTCACAATAAGAAAGTTTTTTCTTATGATTAAACAGAATTTCCTATACTTCAGTTTGTGCCCATTGCCTCTTGTCCTTTCACTGGGCACCACTGAGAAGAGTCTGGCTCTGTTTTTACTCCCCACCCTAAATCATGTATTACACACACGGACAAGATTGCCCCCAAGCCTTTTCTTCTGAGGCTAAACAGTCCTAGCTCTCTCAGCCTTTCTTCATATGAAGGATACTCCAGACCCTTAATAAACTTTGTATCCCTTCAATGAACTTGCTCCAGTATGTCCATGCTTCCTAATGCAGCCGAGGAGGCTGCATTAGTAGATGCTGAACAGTACTGGCCCCAGGATTGAGCCCTGGGGTACACCACTAGTAACTGGCCTCCAGCTGGACTTTGTGCTGCTTATCACAACCCTTCAAGTCCAGCATTTCAGACAGTTTTCAGTCAACCTCACTGCCCACTTGTCTAGCCAATACTTCGTCAGTTTGTCTATGAGGATATTATGGGAGACTTGGAAGTCAAGACAAACAATGTCCTCATCCATCGAGCTAATCATCGAATCGTAGAAGGCTATCAGGTTGGTCAGATTTGATTTCCCCTTTATAAATGCATACTGACTCACCTCCTTGTCCTTAATGTGTTTTTCTTCTCCTTAATATGTTTGGAAATGGCTTCCAGAATTTTTTGTGCCATAAGACTGAAGTGAGGCTGACAGGCCAGTAGTTCCTCAGTTTCTCTTGCTTGCATTTCTCCAAGAGAGGAGTGACATTTATTTTCTTCCAGTTCTTAGGAACCTTTCCTCATCACCCTGACCTTTCAAAGATAATAGAGAGCAGCCTCACAATGACATCTGCCAGCTCCCTCAGCACTCGTGGCTGCATACTATCAAATCCCACAGACTTGTGTATGTCTAGTTTGTTTAAACATTGCCAACCTGATCCTCCTCCACTGAGGGTAGGTCTTCCTTGCTCCAGATTTTCCCACTGTTCTCAGGGCCCTGGAATTCCTGAATGCAGGCCTTATTGATGAAGAATGCATTGAATACCTTGGCCGTTTCTGTGGCGTTCATCATCAGGTCCTTTGTCCCATTCAGCAGTGGACTTACACTTTCCCGGTCTTCCTTTCGCTGCCGATATACTTGTAGAAGCCCTTCTTGTTGCCCCTCACATCCCTTGCTAGATTCAACTGCAGATGGGATTTGGCTTTCCTAATCCTTTCCCTGCACACTGAGACAGTGTCTCTATCTTCTTTCTGGGTTGCCTGTTCCTGCTTCCACCTCTTGTATGCTTCCTTTTTATGTATGAGTTTTTTTCTGGCTCTTCCTGTTCATCCAGCTCCATGTCACCTCCTGTATATAGGGATGGACCATTCCTGAGCTTAGAGGAGGTGATCCTTGAAAATCAACCAGCTCTCATTGACCTCTTTTCTTTCTAGGACTGCAACTCATAGGATTCTTCAAAGTAGGTTTCTGAACAGGCCAAAGTTTGTCCTCCTGAAGTCCAAGGGTGTGATCCTGCTTTTCATTGTTCTCTTCTCTCAGGATCCAGAAGTCCACCATCTCATGACGACTACAGCCTCCAGCCTTCACAACCCCATCTATTTCTTCCTTATAAAAAACCCTGAAACAATTCAAACAAAAAAAGAAAAAACACTCTCAGGAAATCTTCTGAATTAAATACATGTAGGTGATTCAGACTAAGAAGCTAAACCACTGGCTTCTTGTAAGGGAAGCATGTTTTTTTTTAAAAAAACCTATATGCTTAAGCATCTTATTTTGTATTTCAGCAACACATGATACAATACTGCCCATTCTCTGCTCAAAATTCCAAATACTGCCTCAGTTAATAATAATGATATAATGATAACACTGGTTATTTTGTTTGATATACTGGGACAATATGGGGGTATGATGATGAAAGCTTTCTTTGCTCTTCATGACTCACAAATTTGGAGAAAGTAAACAGGGTATAAGTAGTTCACACTCCATGTTCCTAGTACTTCCTCCTGGCCTAATTCTCTGAAAAATTCTAGAACTTTTATAGTTTTAAAGCCAGAGGTCTAAAATTGAATCATAGAATCATAGAATCATTTAGGTTGGAAAAGACCTTTAAGTTGTCAAGTCCAGCCATTAACCTAGCACTGCCAAGTCCACCACTAAACTACGTCCCTAAGTGCCACATCTACATGTTTTTTAAATACCTCCAGGAATGGTGACTCCACCACTTCCCTGGGCAGCCTCTTCCAAGGCTCGACACCCCTTTTG
>NW_009213784.1:182860-191572 GCF_000690835.1 Fulmarus glacialis
CAGGGCCGAGTACAGGGGCACGATCACCTCCTTACTCCTGCTGGCCACACTATTTCTGATACAGGCCAGGATGCCATTGGCCTTCTTGGCCACCTGGGCACACTGCTGGCTCATATTCACCTGGCTGTCAACCAAGACCCCCAGGTCCTTTTCCGCCAGGCAGCCTTCCAGCCACTCTTACCCAAGATATTGAACAGAACTGGCCCCAATACTGAGCCCTGGGGGGCACCACTTGTGACCAGCTGCAAACTGGATTTAACTCCATTCACCACCACTCTTTGGGCCTGGCCATCCAGCCAGCTTTTTACTCAGCGAAGAGTACGCCTGTCCAAGCCATGAGCAGCCAGTTTCTCCAGGAGAATGCTGTGGGAAATGGTGTCAAAGTTTACTAAACTTTGTCAACTTTACTAAAATTTAGGTAGACAACATCCACAGCCTTTCCCTCATCCACTAAGCGGGTCACCTTGTCATAGAAGGAGATCAGGTTAGTCAAGCAGGACCTGCCTTTCATAAACCTATGCTGACTGGACCTGACCACCTGTTTTTCCTGTACGTGCCATGTGATGGCACTCAAGATGATCTGCTCCATAACCTTCCCCGGCACTGAGGTCAGACTGACAGGACTATAGTTCCCCGAATCCTCCTTCTGGCCCTTAGATATTGAACCAATATCTAACTAAAAGGCAAACTTCTTTGAAAATTACTGTAATTATAATATAATAATTGTATAATAACACCAAGCAGTAACAAAGTGAGATGGAAAAGAAGTGCTTATATAGGCAGCCAAATTCCTCTGTTTTGGAAGTGAATAGTCCTGTATTAGCTATGTGAGAGCTGAATTGTCTTTATAGTATGTAGTAAGCACAATGAATTAATCAAGAAATTCTCATAACATAAAAATAGCTGGGAATAAAGTTTTTTCAGTGTATGCTAGCAAAAGAGCCTTAATAAATCTTCATTTACACAAATATTTGCCTATCTTTCCCTGTTTTGACTACTCAGTGAAGTCAAAGATTTTGGAGGGCATGGATGGGTGCTGGATCACACTTAAGAGGAATTTCATACTCTCCAGTCTGACTCAACAGATCAATGAGAGCTCTCAACTAGTGCTGACCTCACCATGCAAGAGTCACACACTCAGGGGCTATTTGCCCTTTATTTATATAACCTGAAGAGAAGAGTATACTCCTGAGCAAAAGCCTGATCTTTGGAAGAAATAAGATTAAGGGGAGAGAAATGAATGCCATAATCCCCTCCTACCTACTCAAACTTCTCAACCCATGTCACACCAAGAAATGAGGGATGCATTTTAGAAAGAATGTCTGTATTACTAGAGAAAAATGGATGTGTCTAGTGTTTCATATTGTGGAGTGCTCCTAGTTTATTTAAACTAGTTTTCAGCGGAGGGCACGTGGATACTAAAATTAAAGACACCTTTTTGAAGGCTTCAGATTTTGATTTTTTTAACTGAGAAAACAAAACCTCATTTTTTTAAAGGTCTTGATCAAAACATATTGTGGTTTGATTTCGTGATGACAAGCTAGATTTTTCTAAAGGGGGAAAATTAATTTTCCAGGAAGTTCTTATTGAGGTATTGATAAGCATGTATCACTGCACTAAGGGTGCTGCATGAGCTGATAGAACTGCTGAGTAGTTAATGAGATAATCTGCATCGAAATAAGAGATACATAGATTCTGATATGACACTAAAAGCAGATTTAAAAAAACACAAATCAAAACTGTGGTGTGTGAATGAAAGCTTGTTCCTGCAAAAAAGGATTTGAAAGCAGCAAATAATAAAATATGAAAGCTTTTCTTCTCTTCATCTCCCTCCACCTTTTTAACCACTTTCAGATTGTGGGATTTTCAGCTTTGACTATGTGTGAGGCCCAGGTGACACGACTATTCTTGATTACCAAACCGTGAAATGTCCTTTGTCCAGGTATTGGTCTGTGGTTTGTTACTGGTTCAGGAAATGACATAATGAATAATGTCATTATCTTAACTTCAGTTGTGGGTAACATTGATAAGGGATAGGATTTCAATACACGGTGGCAAGAAGCTTATGTGTAGGTCCTTCAAGTTATAGTTCTAGAATAATTTTTGCATTGTGTACATCATCAATAGATTTCTGTGTGATAGACCAGCCAAGACTGTATGTGTTGGATAGGATCCATTTAATTCTTTAAATTAGCATTTAAGTGGGCCTGGAATAGGGTAGAGTCCTTGGCCTCCAGGTCAGCATAGTTGGCCTTCTTCACTACTGGAATGCAGCCCTGTAGCCAGATTGCAGGCTTTTACACTCAGACTCTCTCAGTCCTTACATCCAGCTTGACCTTTATGAACAACAAAGTTATCAGCTCTCCCTTCCCCAACCCATACCCTTCAAAAATCTTGCAAAGTCTTCAGACAGGGGTAATTTGGTAGGAATGCTGTGAGTCCAAGCTCTTTGCACGCTTCCCTGTTGAAGCTGTGTAAAGGTTCATGAGGTCGCTGAAGCGTGAGGAAGAAGGAGCATGACTCCAGTGCTGGAAGATGGGAACACATGCCTAGGACAGAGGCAGACCTTCCGCCAGGCTTACATCTTCTATGGAAAGCAGCCCAGAGACTGCAGCTCAAAATAAAACATAGCAAAGGCATAATGTAATAGCCAAAAACTGAACCTTTCTTGAGAGATGTGAACTTCAGCGGTTAGGAGACAAATAGGCTTGACAACAGAGACAAGGATGCTTGCAAAATTTAGCCACCAAAATTTAAAGCCCATGATATCACCATCTTGATCACCATGTAGATAGTGAAAATTAAATAGAAATAGGTGAATACTAGGATGTGTACACTGTTTGGAAGCAAAGATTGTTCAGGCACGTTGTTTGACAGCTGGAAGAGAGTTCAGTAATACAATTTTGGCCATCAGATTGTAAAGAAAGGACTCTTCTGATATTTAAAGGGGACAAAGTCCTGATGAAAGGGACATTTGTTTGGATCTTCTGTGCATGGCAGCAAGAGTGATTCAGGTTACAGGAAGGACAAAAAACTTATAGGAAAAATTAGTCTGATCTGGGCTTAGATTCATAGAAGGAAAATAGATTAAGTGGTTGGCTCTTTACAGTGATGAGCTTTCTTAACCCCTCTTGGGTTATGAAAAACAGAAATAGTCTCTGCATATCTCCCTAATTTAGCCATAAGGGACAATGGGAAATCCCACAGCAAATTGCCAGAAAAGGAAAAAAAAAAGCCCGAAGAAGAATTCATTGTTTAAGACAGTCACTAATTCTATAATAGGAAGCCACCATGAACTGAAGCTGAATACAGGGCAAAAATACTGAAGCGGTTGAGATGACTTTTCCTGAGCACCTAGTGTGAACTTGCAATGCCAGCTACGGCATGAACTGGTGGTATTGCTGTCTCTTAGGTTTACCAGGAACTGCCAGAATGCATCAAGATAATTTCCTTGGTCCCTTTACATTGCAAACTTCTCACTGGATCCCCTGTGAGGCCAACATTGAATTGTGTGGTTGACTTGGCTGCCTGGTTGTTGAGAATGCTGTCTCTTGATTTGCTGTCCTCTCTGTTGGAGAGTAATGTTCTACAGAAATCTGACATAGGATCCAAATTTTAAACTCTTACTTGCCATCTAATGACAGCATAGCATTTATCTGTTATATAAATCCATATATAGCCTTTATGGATCATTGACATCCCAGTATGTACTGTTGGTTGCTTTTAGTTTCCAAAGATTTTATTCTTGTGGCTTAGGAATGCACAATCTCATTGCCAGTTCAAGTGGAAAATGTAACTTGAGTAACATTATGTCTCTTGCTTACTTTAATACAGGGATACTTGGATCTCAGTAGCAGAACAAGCAGTGTAGTAAAATCCTCATTATAATACTGAAAATGTTTGAATTTTCAGTCAGAGATAATCAGAAAATAATCCCATGGCTACTATTTAATCATATCTGAAAGCACATGAGTAAAATGACTTTGTAGCTTTGTTATAGAATTCAGTTAATAAACCCCTCTTATTTGGTCATGTTTTCTTGTGTTGTCATACACAGCCTTATGCCAGATGCAATGAACTTTCTTGTTTGAAAATTTATATGACCTTGTGATCTGCAAAATGATGAGAGGATAAGTGTGCCTGCTCATCCTGAAATATCTTTTTCCTTTTAAAAATTGTATTTGTTAAATACTTGCTAAATGGTTGTAGCCTGACTAGCAATTTTATGAGTTTAGCATTTAGTTCCTTTCCAGAGGCCTATTTGGACAAACTGGAAACTGGCTTATATCTGAGAACAATCTCTGACAGCTCTTTTAAACCAGATGTAGCATGTACATATATATTTGCAGACTTGCCTGTAGGTCTGGATGAGAAAGCATTTTTGAGGTACTATCACCTCAAGGTAAATTAAAATATTCTCCTCACCTAATTATAACCATCAAAAGTTAGGTAGCTGATCTAATTTAGTCCTGTTAGGCTTCCTCAAAAGGCTATTTATCCCACTTGTGTTAAAGACGTAACAACAGGCAGAGATGCCATATTCTCTGGAGGTGCCTATCTCTAAATCAGGTTAGATATTTTACCTGCAGATAGTCAGAGTGAGTTGTACATCTGATATTTCTGGGACTGTCCTGGGAGAAGTGAATATTGAATAGCACATCTACACCAAGAAGTCATGCAAGCAAACAAAACCACTTTGTAATTTGAACTGCATTAGTTGTCAGAAACAGTGAACTCCCACCTGCAAGAAATAAATGGCTGGCAAAGCGGGGAAGTATTTGCTCTGACACAGTATGTTCTGCAGTATATGGTTGCATATATTGGTATTTTCCAACTCTACTTTCCCCTTTTCACAGTGAGATTTTGCTAACTCCTCTTTGGCAGTCAATAAACTAGCAGTGCTTGAAGAAATTATTTTTTTAATAGTAACAATTTCCTCACAGGCCATCTAAGGACAGCACTTTGTACATATATTTGTATTGATGGGGGTCTCAAACCTTCTCCATAATCATCACTTCATTAAGACTTCTGGCACTCAGGAATGGCTTAATCTCTGTTTCATAGATGGTAGGAAGAGGAATTCCTGTATAGGAACAAAGTGTGAGTGAGAGTCTGGAGTCAAATATGTCTGTCCTGACTTCCACAGTCATGCTGGAACCCCAGCCACAGGGGGGGCTTAATCGTAATGCCAGCCACAAGGGACCATCGGGCTCCCTTGCCATCCTAATCAAGACACCAAGCAGAGGAGCCTGAAGACTCTGAGGAAGAGAAGATGAATTGGCTTAGAGCTGAAATATAATGAGCAGGCCTAGCCTCTGTAATTCTTTTAGCTGAAAATCTCACTGTCTTAGTGAATCAGACTGGTGTATTAGGTTCTATTAAAACTAATTGTCTACAAGATTCGTAGAGTAACATAATATTATTTTAACATTTTTGGCTCTAAGACTGTCCTTATACCTTTAAATATAAAGATTATTTCTTGGAAAAGTGATTAGAATATTAAAACTCTATAAAAGTAGGCATTAGCCGATGATCCTGTCATTATGTTGAGTACCCATGGATTCACCTCAGCACACCTAGTGATTTCACAAAGGCTATTATCTCATGGCTACATCCCTTTCTTCTGAGCTTATTACTTTAAATAAAAAATGTTAATGGTTTCTGAGAAAGTCATGATGAGAAATAGAGGATTTCTTACACAAAGAAGCATGCTTTCCAAATTTCAAAGCTTGCATTAAACTTTCCAGCAAATGCCTGAAATTCTCAGTTGGCCAATAATATTGCAAGGTGAATTCAGCCTTCTTCTATACTGAGGTGCCATTTGGATATACTTTATTATTATTTATTAAATTACATAGCACCGCATGTTATGCATAGCAATTACTTAAGAATGTGCATTATGTTTTCACATACAGGGAGAATGGGATGAAATTATAAAGTCTGAATCATAAACAAGGTCAGACTGGATGATCTAAAAGCTCCTTCTGGCCTTAAAATCTGAGGACACACATTGATCTCACAATAATAGGTACACGGGTGTAGGAAGTGATGGACATTTTAAAATCTGAAGAGCGGGCAGAATGACATGCAAATATCTGGCTATATTCAACGCACGACCCTGTGCTGGGGTAGTGAAGAGAGCTAAATGCTTTTGAGTGATTCAGAAGGCAAAGAGGCCGCAGTAGGAAGCAGCAGATGTTTAGACGGGGTTTAGGCCTTTGCAATAGGACCTCAATCTGTGCAGACTGTTAGCACTCATAGCAAAGGTTCTGGGTGCCAGTGCAAAGCAGTCTCCAGCAGTAATCTGCCTCTTTTGCACCAGAGATACTCCAAGACCCTCCTCCTCTCTTGCTCTGTAATCCCTTAGGTCAGTGGAAGTTGGGACCCCTTATTCTCAGACCATGCCCTTTTGACTTGCATCTTTCTTCTCTGTTTCCAAATCCTTTCAGGGCTACAGAAATTGTCTCTTCTGGGCTCCTTACACATAGTACAAGCTACAGGAAACCCATAAGAAGATTTGAGAGCATGTTTTGCTTAGTGAAAAGTGAAAAGCAATGTCAAACGTTATCACAATCTAGAACCATCACAACAGCTGGAAACCAGAGGTGACTCAAAGAGAGGGCATGAGTGCTAGCAATACGCTCAGCTAGTCCAGGGAATAACCAGCCTTGAAGAAACCATGTACAAGGTACCTAGCAATCAATTAAACCATTTTGAGAGGAGAAGGAGTAATCAGACTGTAACTTCTGCTGGAAGGTAGTGAAAAGAGGATAAACTGATGGAGATGAGGAGACCACATGTTGAGAGCAAGGCCAGTTCTGTGCGTTTTGTTCTTCTTAGTCGCAAAACAAACAGACAAAAAAAAAGCCAAACCAAACCAAAACAACCCACCTGGACATACGGAGAAGAAATGTCAACGCAAACTTTACTGCTGCAGAGAAATGGACCATAAAAAATTAGGTCCCTAGGTGAGCTCATGGGTGCTGAGGTATTATTATTTACTAGGGCTAATAATGGAGGGACAGAAGGCAGAGGTATTATATTTTGCAGGTGATAAGCCTATGCAGGCAAACAAGTATATCATCCAGGGAGGTACAGGAGAACTGGCACACACCGCGTGCTAAGAATGATGCTGGCAAAGGCCTAACTGAGCGAAAGCCAGAGTGGTTCAATGCGCTGGATTTCTGTTTCTGCAAATAAAAAATCTGTAAAAAAAGTCATCAGAGAACTTCAGGGAACTTGTCGATAAGATTTCCTGCTAGAATATTGAAAGATGGTTATGTTTCACTGAAGAAAGAAGAAATTAATAGTATCATTATGCATAAGGAAAAAACACCTTAACATTAGGAAATGTTTCACATGCCTGAGCAATGGCTCTTGTTTTCGTACTTCTGAGAAGTTGTCTTTCTCTGAAAAGGGAGATGAGCTGAGTATAACATATCTTCCTGAGCAATGCAGCCCTTTTCCAGCTGACCTCTTTACAAAACTTGTGTGTATCAATCTCTCTCCATTTGCCTTGCCAACATCATCCTGGATATATGAGAAATATGGACTATGCTGACTAATCTTTTGGCAAGTCTCTTCAAATAGAGAATCAATAAATTAATAGAATGGAGGGGAAAAAAAAGAGAGGAAACTTGTCTTAAGCAAACATCTATCTCAGCAGCATTTAATAAAACACTAAGATTTTTAGCACAGTAAGTGAATGATCCCTGCACTTGAGTGTGACCTCTCCTCCTGCATGTGTGGGTGGAGTAACACTGCTTTCCATTTCAACAGAGATCTGTCTGCTCTCAAGATAGCAATATAACTTGCAGTTTATGGACATTCAAGACATGACTCTGGTGATGCAATGACTGCAACATCCAGCTGCCCTCTATAGGTTTCTCCTCTGTGTCCTTTTGTCCTTCTCCAGTCTTGTTTCCCCTCTTTGCATCCAGAGATCTTCTTGTAGCATCCTCTGTTTAACCATGCAGTTTGGTACTCCAGCATGTCTCCCCATACACAGACTACTCACAAAGCAGGAATTGAAATGTAGTTTTCCAGTGTTATGATGAGCTGTTCTCATGATCTGGGAAGGGTGAGGGTGTCTTAGTCGGTTGGGATAACAGTCTGGAACAAGGGCGTGTACTTTCACCAGAAAAGATGGGTACTACAGTGCCAGTGCAACACAAAAGAGATGGACTGGGAATACCGTTTTATCTGTTTCTCTCACTTTTCTCTGAGTTGTCGAGTCCTACTGGTACAAATGTGTAGCCAGTCAGGACAAGGACTAGAGGGTTAGGATGTGATATTTGATCTCTCCGTCACTTCTAAAAAATGACATAGCTGGGCAGCAGCACATGCCAGACTTGCTTTGGATTCATTAGTAAAGATGCTTTTGATGTACAGCTCGTGATCATTACCCACTATAAGCACATCAAAGGCACATCAGTATGGTATAACACTGTACTCTAAAGCAACACTTTAAGCATCTATTCACAGAGCTCTAGTGTCAAGTTTTGCAGTTAAAATCTAGATTAAGGAGGGAGTTAGACTGTGGAGCAATAGGCTTGCAATCCCTGCAGCATTCACTGCAGTATTTTGGAATGAAGAGCTGAGGATACAATGGGAAGAAAGTGTTAGGTCCACTCAATAAATTCATCCAGTTCTTGGAAAGGTATGACTTGCACTGGTTTCTGTTCAGGGAATCATAGAATCATAGAATCATTA
>NW_009213785.1:0-9018 GCF_000690835.1 Fulmarus glacialis
TTAAACCACGACAGTCAGCAATTTTATTCATAGGCACTCTAGGCCAGATTCTTCAGTTGGGATAAATTGGCAGAAGTGTCCTTCAGATTATACCGATACATACAAACTGAGAAGCTGCCCTGATGCCTCTGGCATTTCTTCACTATGTTTTAAGAGAACTCTGCCTCTGAGGTAGATGAAAATACAGCCAGAAAAAAGTGAGAGTGAAATAAAACTTGAATACAGACAAATCTGGATGTTTTTATAAAGTCTTGTAGACTTCTCTCCACAAACCATTAAGTCCTAATTGCCACACTAATGTTATTTTATATTGTAAGTGCAGCTCCCGACTCCTGATATTATGGCACCCAGCAGAATTAAAGCAGGCACTTAGCTTTACCACCTTCTCTGCTATAACCTTTTCAATCCATGATTATTATTCTGTCAACGCACGCTTGTTCATTATTACTTAAAGGTGTCATCCCTTCCACCAGGACGACATGCTGCTGTGTAAATTAGGGCCATAACTAACCTGGTTCGGTGCTGAAGAAAGCGCCTTTCTTCTGACAAGCCATGAATTAAAGGCTTCTTTCCTCCCAGTGGAAGGAGCTTCTCTCCTTCGTTCCTAATAAGGGCAATGCTGAGGTGGATTTAAAAGGTTCTTTTCTGTTAAAGGGGTTTGAGCGGTGATAATCTCCTGCAATCTGGAGACTAGGAGCAAACTGAGCATTAGACCTGGACTGCAAATCCACTCTCAGCCTTTTTTTAAAAAAAATATTTATTTCAAAACTCATTTGAATACAGTACCTTCCTTTCCCCTTCCATAAGGGACATTAAGGAAAATACCTTTCCAACCAGGAATCAAGTTTGATTAATTATTATTAGTTAATCCCGGTGTTGATAATTGCATTCCTCCTTCAGGAATTTCACAAGCCTTTTAGAAATTATACAGAGTTGCACTGCAAACTGCATGCTATAACTGTATGTTAGCCTCACAGCTGATTTTCTTGTTCTGAATGTATATGGAGTAGATGCTGTGCAGTTTGGGAAACATTCTCATTTCCATTTTAACTCATTATTAAAGCTCTTAGAGTTACATTTTCCAAATAAATCATCCAATGAATTTGATTAGTTTTGTTCTTGTTGTGTTTTCATTCATGAATTGCTTCTGACCTACCCTGATGTTAGCAAATCTTAGTCTCATTTGCACATAATTTTGGTGAAAGACATTTCATTCTAGGATTTGTGATTATATTGCTAATTTCAGCTGATACATTCCCTGTACAGCTATTTGTGGTAGATCAAATGTTATTACTTCTAATCCCTTGCTGGACGAGAAAAACTTTTTCTATGGCCAAGTAATGAAGAAGACGTGATGAATGGCAAATAATGAATGGAGAATACTTGTACTCATGCAGGAGTACTGTATGCTAATACAGGCAGTGGTAGAAGGACCATTCCCCATGCAGTCATATGAATGAAAAATAACTGACATAAATATTTATGAGTTGAAGATAACATGGGATAGACAAACCACACTGGAACCAAACACATTTTGAGTCTGGCTGGGTTTTCACCAACACAGGTGGTAAAGAGAGCCTCATTCCCTCATCAGCTGCTTTGTACCAGGTAAAAAATAACAGGGAACAAAACAGCCAAGGGAGGCTCGTATCAGTGCAGGAAAAGGCTATCCCCCAGCTGTTTTGGGAAGGGGTGCTAAACAAATCCTGCTGGGTATGCTGAGGATGACAGAAAAGGAGACAAAAATTTAGACCTGTAGAACTGCTATAATTTATACAGGTCTCTAGCACTGGCTAGGTTATACTGGGAGTTATGAGGCAGGTTAAAACCAGAAGAATGCAGATCCATCTCTGTTCAGCACATTTGGGGTTGAAGTTTTGTGCAGAAAGCATATGTGAATATTTCTGTCAAGAGTTATTTCATATTTAGCTCTAATTGTCCCACTCCAGTTTGTGCTTGGGCTATAAATCAAAAATAAATCCATTCTTGAAAGACTGGAGATTTACCCCAGTGGATTTTGGAGGATATTTGGTCTAATATACAGGATTTCATTCTGAACAGTAGTATGGCTCATCTACACCCACCACAAGTAGTATGGATAATGGGAACATGCCACACTGCACTCTTTATATTTATAGAGATGAAGTTATAAAAATATATAAAATAAACATATACAGTAATTAGCTCATTAAACAGGTAGAGCAGATTCTCAAAAATACCCAGGAGAGGATGAGGCCTCTGAAGGGTATGAGATCTTCTCCTCACTGAAATGAGATCCAGGTCACCTGTCCTAGAGATTAATTCTGAAGTCCTTTACCAGGTGTAATCCATACTAATGCCAGACACAATTTAAACATAGTGGCATTAACAGCAAATCTAACATACCTGACATAGTAACACCTTTTAGCTGTTTGAAAACTGGGTCACCAGTTTGGTATTCCTAAGGGCTATACTTTTTCTCCTGCTGGAACAATGACAAACCAATAGGTCTGTTTAGTTGGTGTATTTATGGTCAATTAGTTTGTTTGTTTTGTGGTTGTTCTGAAGAAATCATCCTGAAACGGCCATTCCCTGAACTACTGATCAGGAGTGAAGAGGTAGCAAGGCCCCCAATATTGAATTGTGTTCATGCCACCTCTTGGGAGAATGCTGAAGGACAGATACCTCTCAGGAAATTTGGGTCCTCAGTTTGTGAGTGATGAAGGAGCTCAGTTCATCTGATCATCTTGTTACACTGAATAATTCAAGCAACTGTAATTGTAATCATCAGTCACTGTAGTCAAAAGCAAAATTGCAGCAGGGTAACTGAGAAAGGAGTATGGCCAGAAAGCGCATCAGCCATATTCAGCCCGCCCGTTCTCCCGTGGTGTGCGGTTACTTTAGCACCCAGCACCAGCTGGGCTGAGATGTATGGTACATTAAAAAATAGCCTCTTGTCTGAAATCAAATGGTAAATCATTGAAGAAAGGGAACGGAGGCGGTATGAAATTTGGGGGAGAAGGGCGGGGGTGGAGGTAGTGGGTCCCAGAAGACCAGGCTAGAGATATACGGTCCTTCCCTCTCAAATAAACTCAAGCTGTCACAGGCTGATCTAGATGGCAGAAGCGGGGGGCCTCCTTCTGGGTTGAGGTCCTGGAGGGATCTGTAACCTACATTCCCCAAGGAGGGACAAGTTCTTCAACTTCATTCAACTTCACGTTTGGTGGTTTTTGTGGTGGAAGTCCAGCCCAGGTGGCTCTGACCCTTAGACTCTGGGTATCCAAGGCTGGCAGCAGTGCAGTGATTTGGGCACCCAGCAGTGTGCAGATAACTGTAGCCCAGAAGCTGCAGCCAAAACTGTATTGCTCTCATCTGTATTCATGACTTCTAACCAATGTTAACCATTAGCCAACACTCAGCATATTGTGGGCAGTTACATTTCAATCATTTGAGTCTGTGTAGTCATTTTGGATGTGTTTGGGTAGCAGCCCAACTGCATAGCAAGCTGAGGCTCTCTGGCAGCTGTTAAAAGCATTTGTTCTAATGACCCCGGAATTGTTTGCATTTTCATGCACCTACTGCGCTTTGCACTGGCCTCACAGCCCAACTTTAAAGGTCCACAATCCCACTAGGGTTTCTTCAATAGAAAGCCATCATCTTATGGCTTGTATTAAACAGGAAGACAGATAAGGTAACACCATCTACTGACCTTAAATCTGGGGACATCAGTTTCTCTGGATCAAATTTGTGCTATACCGAGTGTTCCCTGTCTCATCTCCAGATATTATTACACAACCTGCTACTGTGCAATGGAAGTGCAATCCACACCTCTTGGAAGATGGGATCTTTTTTCTATACAAATTTTGTGTCATATGCATATCCAGAGGGGTATTTGAATGGAAGAGAGAATATCTGGTCTTTTGTTTCTCAAAACCATGTGAGAAAGGCACTTTTTGAGGTTATGGTGGGGGGTTTTTGCATTATCGCACAGAGTTTCATATTTGATAAAGTTGCTACTGGTTTTAATGTTGTTGCTGTTACTGTACACATTGGTCTGTGTTTAGCAACAGAGAGATACATAGGAGGTGCACTCTGGCCTTCTTGCAAATGAGGAATGTTCTCATCATCTCTGTAAATACTCACCTGTCCATTTCCAAGCTCCTCGGGCAACCCAGTCTCATATGACAAGGACTGTCTTTTTTTTGAAGTCTGACTTGACAGGCTCAGAGGCAGAAACTCCAAAACAGGAGGAGTCTTTCAGAGCTCGTTCTTGTCCCAGTTTTAGTTCTAAGTTGTGCTTTAATTGTCGGGGTGTGAATTTTGGAAGAAATTCTTTGCTTGCTTATGGAGAATAGGATAAAGACTCCCAGCCCATCAGGCTTTGGGACAGAGCTCTCTGAAGTTTTCCTGAAGCTACTTTCTCTGAAGTAACTAGTGTTGAACACTATCACAGGATACTAGGATAGGCACAATTCATTGGACTAGCCAGGTCTAACATGTTCCTACATCACCATGCCTCCTGTCTGTGCTGTGACCTGGGCAGCGATCCCCTCCTGGTACACCTCCTGGGTGTGACACCAGTTCCACTGGTGATCAGCACGCAGCTCTCTGCTGTGATAACACTTCGATCACATCAGTTCAATGAATGCCATTTTCCTGTCTATGGTACATCAGATGTATGAGCCTAATTGTTTGAAGTTTCACATCGCTGAGTCATGTTCAAAGGAAGGAAGATTAACACATCCCCTCTCTGGATTTCTATTTAAGCCTCATTACCACTGGGTAAAAAGACATTTTACCGCATGCAGCCCTGCCTATGCCTTCTCAGACCCTACATTTCATACCAATGTACCAATAACACTGGCAAAGAGGACCAACTTCCCAGAAGCAACAGAGTCTCTTTTTTCCTGTGCAGACACCAGTCTTGTGACTTGACTCATAAATGGTACAGGTGGTAATTAACTGCTCAGTATTAAAATATTCCTGCATTTTTCATTGCAGGGAAGAGGATAGGAATATTAAGACTTTTAAAATAAACTAGACCCATAGAAGGAACTTGAAAAGTGTCACAAAAGACATCCATTCAATTTTTCATTGCATGAAAAATATTATGGGCAAACATGGCTGAGCAACTTTAACAATAAGTTGATGCCCACCTCTGTAACTGTACAGGTAACTAATGGAGCATTCTCTTCTCCTATTTCCAAACTAAGATTTACAGATTTTAAAGTCAGGATTTACTTTCTCCTAGTACAGGCCATTGATTTTCAATGTTTCTCTTTCCTACCTGTTTCTCTAGCCTTGTGTCCAGGCTTCTCATATGACTAAGTATAACACGTGATGCTGCCCTCTCCCGAAAAACAAACCAACTCACAAACTAAAGCACAACATTGTCAGCACATTTAAGAGCACAAACAGAGGCAATGAATGCAGAACAGTAGCTCCCTAAGGCTGTTTGCCTTCCTGCAAAACATGAGCCCTCATTGACAGGAGACTTATCTGCAGCATGTGATGGGAGAATCAAGTGAATAAATGCCCTAATGTAGGAGTTGAGCCTTTACTGTGGTCATATGAAATCAATGAATCCTTTCACCTCCAGTCAAGCTCATTTGAAGCACTGAACTCTCCCAGCTGGGATGAGATGCAGATTATCAACTAATCTGCTTCCTAAAAAGAGGAGGTTTCTGTTCTCTCTCTCTTTCTCCCATTAGTATTTCATAAAAAATGTAAATGTTCCTTTGTTACCAAACTAGGAAATCTATACATCACAAACCATACAGTTAAAGACCACAACATGTACATGTGTGCATGTGTTCACATGAACATATATGCATGAATACAAATGCATGCACTTGCTGATATATCTATATCTGGATATATATTTCTATCTCTGGCATTTGCCATCTGTTGGGAGTGTAATACCGGGAATAAGCATCTGGCACTGTTTAGTATAGTAGGGCCTTTTGACAGCTGATGCTAGGGAATGCTGTACCTTTGGGGGTGACGGAGTAATTAATTAGGACAAGGAAAACATACTGCAGAACATAAAATTCCTATATTGAAAGCAAGACCTTCAAGGTACTGTTTGATTTAGTTCTCATCTGGCCTACAGACTAAAACCAAACTCAATTTAATGTTTTTGGAGGGATCCTCTCGTCATGTTTAGGGGAATTTAAAGGTGAAACATGTAAGATGTAATAATGTCATTTGTTAGTTCCACATCCAGAATATTATTACACAGCCAGAATTGTCCAAGTATTGAATTACAAACACAGAGCACAGAGGGGAGAGTCACTGAGAAAAGGTTCCAGAGAAATAGGCTGCAAGGAGTAGAAGGGGGTGCTGCATGATGGTGTGCTGTGTGTTACCCACAGGTTAATGGGTACAAAGCATTGCAAACACATGTGATATTCAAGCTATTCAAAGACTAAAATGTTTTCTTGGTTATCAGGTGGAATTATTCATTGGCCTCCAGGTTAGAAAGTGCTTAAATCATTGCTGCATTTATTGTACTCGCTCAGACACCTCCAAGGGCTCTTTTTGGTCATCCATCTTTGCAACCCTTTGCTGGGTGAAGAGTGAGAATGAAACAAGCGGAGTCTTTTGGAATATTATTTTCTTCTGTTTCCAGAGCGGATCAGTCCCATGGTATGGGATATAAACAGGTTTAGCAAAGGAAAAGCTACGACCTTTTCAGTCTTGCATCGTGCAGAGCAGAGGTACCTTTCATTGCTTGGTTGTTATGCATTGCTTTATGAGTGAATTAATCCAAATTGTAATCAAGTACTGGGTATAATTTGGAGATATATAAAAAGTTATCTTCCTCTAAGGGTAAGAGGAAAGCAAATCGGTTGCTGTTCTCTAGAGCTGGCAAACTCAGAAAAGACATTTGAAACCAGAAATATATTCCAATTCATGAAATCTGTAAGGAGGATATAAATTGTAAGCAAATAGTATGTCTGCTTTGCTACGCATATGTACACACGCAGACATACACAGGCGCACACACACACTTTCGTTTTCATTTCATACAACCATTTGGTTCCAGCGGACATCAAATGAAATCCATGTCATCACTAATTTCAGGAATTTCCATTTCATCATCTTGTTTAATAGTCTCCAGGATGATATTTTGGGGATTTGGGTTGGTTTTTTTTAGCAGGACTAACTGTGTGCAGAATTTCACAGTGGAATCATATCCTGTTCTTGAAGTAAATGGCATATCATATTTTTAGGAAAAAAGCTTATTCCACTGTTATAAAAGATGTCAAAAAAATTCACTTTCAGGGGTTACATACTCATATGCAGTTGTCTTCAATTATTCCCACAGGCTTCACTTTAAATTTAACGCCTTTAATTTCACAAGCTTCTTTTTCAGAAGGCTCTTGTTGATCTCTGTTGTCTTCCCTACTATCTGCTCTACCTGACACTTGCATCTAAAGCATAGTTGGTGCAGCTGCATGTCACACTACTACATGTTAATTTATGAGGGAGCACTGTTACTTGAGGCCTGTATAAATTTCTCAGCGTAGGGTTGTGAGACCAGGGGACTAGGCCATTGGAGCTAGCTCAGCTCCTCAATGATGTGTGAAAATATTTATTACACCCAGGTAAGTGGATATCTATACCTCGTTTCACCAGGCACTGATGTGCAGTTGTGCTCAGAAGTGGAGCAAGGAAGAATCCCTATCACGCAGCAGCACTACAGAAAAATAATCAAATCCAGAGATGCTGAGGGACGTGCACACATGAAAATCGAGGCAAAACAAAGACAAGGTAGAGATTGGTCAGAATGTGTTGAGGACCCTGGGGTCATACTTGTGCATTAGCAATTAGGGCATGGATTCAGGATGTAACCCAAAAGACAGAGCTGTCTTCAGCAGATCTCAAAGTGGTAAAGGGGAAGCCAGATGATAATTTCAAAGGTCTGCTTGGCCAGCTGTGTAAGCAGGGCAGTGGCTGGTGGCACCTGAAGGATGATCACAACCCAGCAGGTGCCCAGGCATTGGCACCACCATGCCGGGCTGGCTCCATCCCTCTTTCAGCGTTGGCCACTTGCTGACTTGCCGTGGGGCTCCCTGCCTCACCTAGGAGTCCCTGAGTCCTCTTCCTCCCAAATGCTGGGAGCACCAAAGGAAATTGTTGGGCGTTCGTTTCATTGTGCATTTGCAAATTTGTGAATACTCAAGCCTCATTCATTAAAGCTAAATGAATTAAAATCATGGTTAACAGTAATTAATGCAGCTGTTAGATTGTGGACATTATTACCTGGATAGTTCTTTGGCAACTATCCTTTATGTTAAAACAGCATCTGTTGGCTTACTTCCTCTAATCTTGTATGAGAAAGTGAAAGAGATGTTTTCCTTTTTAATGAAGAAAATATTATAGAATATTGCTTTTGAAAATTCACAGCTGCATGTGCTACTAATATTGATGATGAATCAACAGCTAAATCAAAAACAACCCAGATGTCATGTTCAAAGCAAAGCAGCAACATAATAAAAAAGTCCAACCACACCACAGCATAGCAAGGAAAAGAAAATTATTACATGAATGTCTTTAAGATTCATCAGTACAACATAAATGTAAATGTCATTAATGGTTAATATGAAGGTGTCATCTGGACAGTTGGATGATGTAGATTCTGGCACTAGAGGTGTCATTCCTCTTGGAAACCATGAGAAAACCAGAGACTTTGAAAGATGTTGCAAACAAAGTTTGACTGGATCTCTTTTGAATATATTAATTGACTGTGAGCAATAATCTGAGCAAAAACCTACAAAGTCAGGCCCTAAGCCTAAAAAGGCTTCCTCTTATTTCTGTGGATTTTGGATCAGGGTTTAAAATACATTAGTGATATAGATCTGTATAAATGTAACCATTGAAAAAGAGTTGAAAATGTAACCATTTATATCTGTATAAATGTAACCATTGAAAAAGAGTTGCCTTTTTACAAGATCTCATGCATTCCAGGAAGGTCTATATTTCTTGATTCCTACTTTACACCTAAAATCCTGAAGTCAAAGATAGTTTGAGGGA
>NW_009213785.1:9049-40757 GCF_000690835.1 Fulmarus glacialis
AAGCAAACATCTACATTTTCAAGATAATTTAAACAATAGTTACTGCTCCTTACTTAGGTTTCAAACCAGACCACAGAACAGCAAATAAATGAAAAGCAGGTACTTTTCTTTTCCCCAAGAATGTTTTTTACTGTACATTTTGTAGCAAAAAAAAGAAATTAAAGGAAAAAATATTCTGATCACAGGGATGTCATTTTCTAAAACTCCAAGTAGGAAACGTGACGAATACAAGATCAAGTACACAGCCATGTCACAATATATCTCTGCACCTTTAAAAAAAATATACATAGAGTTTTTTCATGTATTATTTTCTCTGTGCCTTGCACCCTTTCTCCACATGTCTTTTACAAAATCATAGTAACAATGTGCAATTTCAGAATGGTTCCCAGCAGCTGATCATTGGGAGCCAACAAATAAATAAACGAATGAGAGGACAGTTGCAGTAGCCACCAGAATGCTGGAAATCACAGTAAAGTCGTTAAGGACATTGAAGTCAGCTGGGTGGGCCATGTGCATTTCCACAACCACAGCAATGCTCCCCAAAACCAAATCTGAGAATCAGTTTACAAGTCCTAAAGAGCTCCAGTTCTTAGTTAGCGAGTATCTTAGTGAGGGTGAGAGACGGGTGCAGGAGTACACCAAGGACTGGGGAAGGGCTATCTGTAATGCAGGGGACACATGGGAGACCCCCTGCTCTGAGACACCTAAGTTTAACTCGGTTTTTGTGGCTAATTGGGAACATACCCAATCCCCTGAAATACACAAAAACTTACATGTCCTGTGATGCTACTGATACAGTCAAGCCGTGTCATGGCGACTATACAGACAAAGAGCATTTGTCACAATAGGGTGAAAGTCTGTGTTTTCTTTGTCAGTTGAACAGAGTGACAGTGTGATCTTTGCCAGATGTCATTGATATTCATAATGTAGAGAGTTCATGGGGACTACTTTTATTTTCCTTATTTTTAATAGGAAATCTTGATTACTATTTTTCCCATCTTTGATAGCAACACCCCTACAGATATCAATAGCTGCTGCAATCTGCCTTGAATATTGACAAGCAGAGACTATGAAGAAGATGGAAGAAAGAGGATGATGTTTTTAAAATTTATTAGCCCCTAAATTTAATTTTTCTTAGGACATAAAGGGGTGGTATTGGAGGTGGGTTATACAGTACTTCAGAAATTTGACCTTTGTACATATCCTCCTTTTCATCTGGGGGATGTGATGAGACTGAAAACAAAAACAAAATGCGTGGAAACATACTTTCTGCTGTGGGGAAAAACAACTCAAAAGCAGTAACAAGGCAAAACAGAACAGAAAACATTAAATCCCAACAAAAAGCCCACTCAACAACAAGTATTATTTTCCTAGATGTCACAGTTAACACCATGAGATTATGCTGAACAATTTGCTCTGATCTGTCCCTGTGGATGCCCTGCCTGCACTTTTGAGAAAGTCACTTGCAATGACAACCAGATATATCCTAGCACCAGTCTTATATCCACAGAAGTGTATTACTGTGGTTAAAAGAAAAGAAAGAGGTGCCTTTTTAAAAAAAAAAAAAAAAGAAACCTTGTAAAATTAAATTTGTGCTGTTAAACCCCTTTTCATCCTCCTTGTTTAATCTTGGGTAACAGTTCACCAAGAGTCTGAGTAACTTTTGGAAAGCAATGCTAAATACAACTAGCAAATTCCTTGAAACATTCACGCATGGTTTAGTTGGGGCCAGACAAGAATGGTGCCATATGTGCCTATTCACATTTCATGACCTTCTTTCTCTTTTACTATCCCTGTTATTTATGTGTTTATCTATTTTTTTGGCCAGTACAACTGAAAACGTTTCCTCCCCTCTCTTTCCAAACGCATGGCCCTGCAGCAAACCACACTTTATAACGCATGAGGGGAGAAAAGGAGGGGGGAGACACTGATATTTACACTGTGCTTTCCATTACCCATTCTGAGCTTCCGAAAGTCCCTTTTGCCCCTGTTAAGTCATTGTCATCGTACTGCAAAAGCATGCCATTCACCGAGAGGCTCCTCTTTGTCCAAATGTTTGTTATCTTTTTTGGGTAGGTGCAACACTGAGATGTGGCGAAGTCCCCCATGTCAAAAGAATGGCTACGTTTAGTTTTGCCCTCCAGAGGCAACATGAGGAGGCTGCGAAATTTGGACTCCGGTTGGCCCAGCAGTGGCTCTTTGTCCGAGTGGCGGGCCACTGTGGAAGTTCTGGAGTCTGTCATCTCCTCCTTTTTCTGACATTTCAGTTCCAGGGAAGCAAAAGCTCCCATTAGCCGGTCAATATTGTGTTTTGACCTGGAAGGAGGCCTCCACTTACTGGACAATGTGCCCTGTTCACTTTGGAGGCTATAGTCATCACAGTCGCGGCTATTTGCAGAGCTGGAGGAAGAGGAGATGCTGCTCCGTGCAGAATGACAGTTAAACTCCATAAGTTCGTTTCTCACCACCACTTTGGGGTTGACTTGGGGCAAGACTCCATTCTGAATTGGTTGTGCTCCGTTCGTCTGTGAATAGACATTGCTGACGTTAGACATCTTCCCCTGGGAATTGTTGCAGACCTTATAGCGGACCATGAGTATTACAATGAATACCAAGAGAGTTGCCACAATGATGCCTCCAATGATCAGAATCATGGTCCCACCCAGGAACTGGCTGTGCATCGACTGGCACTGGGGGTAGTCTTCTTTGGTGAAGAACTGGGCGCATCCCACAATATTGGTGGCAGTAAGGGTCGTGGCCGTGTCATCCCACATCGCCAAGACACAGAGGTCATAGCCTGTTCCAGAAACAAGGTTGTTTACAACAAAGGCTTTGTTTGTAGCTGGAATCATCCTTTAAAAAAAAGAAAAAAAAAAAAAAAGAAAAAAAAATTGGTTACTCTTGACCCTAAGGGAAAAGAGAGGAGAACAGACATAAGAACAGTGTGGTGTTTACTGTGCTTGGTACTGTCAGAGACAAGTCAGAGCCATAAAATTTAAACAAGCATTCAAACTTCCCAGATCCTGTGGGTCCAACATCCCAGCATTCAGTAATGCACAGGTTTTGAGGGTCATCTCTAAATGTGCAATAAAGGGCATAAAAAAACCCAGACCAAACTAGTCTGGGGTTTTTTTTCTCCTCACTTCTGTCTGTCCTAATCTTAAATATATTCAAACCTGAACAAATAACTCAGAATAAAAATATGTGCCTACAAAGAGCAGTTCTTTCTGAGTGTGCAAATGACCCTTGCACTTGCTGACTCTGAACCTGACAGTTGTCACATTGCTTCACGGGTGCCTGAACATTTACTGTGTAACATCAGCAGGTTGCTTACCTTGTGAAGACAAGGGGCTACATTTAGTTTTCTCATTCCCTGAGAATGCAAGGCAGGCAGCCACTTCTGTCTCCTTCTCCACTCCCCCACCTACTTTCCCCATACTCCTACTCCCCACTGTGGAAAATATCTCGCAGAAATGCAGCTATCATCTTCTTTGCCAGAAATTTCTCCCTGCAACCGCCTTCCTCTGTGTGAGTGAAAAAGAAATACTGGCATTGGTGGTATGGGCTGTGGAAGTGTGAGGAGAGGTAGGAAGATGCAGGGATGGAAACAAGAAGGTTTCTTTAAAATAAAAAGTTCTACGCAAATACAAATCCATTTTCAAAAACCATATAGCTAGGCCCAAGCTATGCTCCAAGTTTGGTCATTTATGGATATTATTCTTTGCTGCCACAAAACTTAAGCAGTCATTTGAACTCATGCAATATTAGAGCATCACTAGCATTCAAAATTAGCAGATGGGAATGAACATGGTCTACCCCCACTTCAAAATGGTGAAAATTGCAGCACGTTAGTGGAATACAGTGGAGAATCCCAGATTCGATGCCTGGTGGGTAGCCAAGGATAAAGCCAAAGAGATACCCCACGCATGTTTCTCTTTACTTCCACATAACAGGCTTGAGTAAGAGAAAAAAGCTGAAATTAAAACCAGCCCATTCTGACTTAGAGCTGCAGATCTTTAGCACCAGCAACAAGGGAGCCCTACAAGCACTTACACCACACAGCAAGCTGGTGTGACTGTAATTGGGACGGTAAGGCCTGGCCGGAGGAAAAAGGCATACTCCTTGTGGGAGTGCCAGGCTTTCTTAGCCTCAAATCGTCATCACAGCTAGCATAAATTGCAGCTCTGCAGAGGCCCTTCTGTGCAGTGGGAGGGAACAGGCCTGCACAGAGAAGCAGCAACGTCAAGGCACTGCAAAGATGAGCTTCTGATCATCTTTGCATTTTTGCATTCGCGCCACTTACACAAGCCTTCAGTCTGGCCACAGGCGAGGATGTGGCTCCTTTTTAAAAAGTAAACAAACACACAAAAAGCTTCTGTAAGGAAACGAAATATCGGTGAGAGACACCTGGAATACAAACATCGCCTGGCAGGTTTACTCAATGTTATATTTGAGATTCTTGGCACATTTATCATCCTAATGGAGATGTTCTGCACAGACATAGATGAGCTATTCAGAATGAGCCGAGAGGTCATAAAGCAGCCGTCCTGGAAAACTACAGGTACGGTTGCTAAAATGGTTTCTAATAGACAAAATGGTTGGTCTCAAGTTACTTCTAATTGTTCTTCTCTCCCTGTGGCTCTGAGAACAGCACACCGCTGGCCACAGCAGCTAAGGCAATGCCTGCACTCTGTTGAATTGTTCAAGGAATTTCATATGCACACACCAAGGATGATATATGGAATAACAGAATACTATTGATCTTCAAACATATGATCTTCAAATTCTTTAACAGTTTCACCAATTGCTTCATATCTCCTTCTGTAACACCTAGTGCCATACTCCATTTTCCACCATCACTCCCAGCCATGTGCTTAAAAAATTCTGCAGTGTGTAAGTCCTTCAGAAATTATTTCACTGTGAAACCTCATTACAAACAAGTAGCACTGTTAGCAGAAAGAATAGTCAGCCCTATAAACTGGGTCTTGGACTTGGGTCATAACTCTCGAAAAACAGAGCTATAGCACCATCTGTTAGAGTAGTTCCTTTTGCTTTGCACTGATGAAACATAGAGAGACCTCTATATTCTCTCCAAGCGAACAGCAAACAACTGGGTTTACATAGTATATAGCTTTGCATATAACATACTTGCACATAACTTACGCATATAGAAATACAGTCTTTCAGCCTAACACATTATGTCAATTTATATAGAGTGAACACTGATAACTTCAATCATTTACAACTTGTTTTCTTCGAATATGATTACACAGAAGCTTCCAAGGAAATGTAACTGCCTGGAATATTTCAAGGACTGGCAGGTAGTGATAATGGCATGAAATGTAAAGCCAGTCCATTTTTAAATGTACAGCAGTGAGGCCACAGCAAGTCCTAAAGCTTGGCCAGGTTAACTGTATTGAAACTTGCCATAAAAGCTCATCTTAGCCTTTAAAAGAAACTGAGTCATTTCTAAACTCAGTCAGTCCTGGAAGTTACAGCTGTGATAATATTGGGACTAATAATAGCTTTATAAAAGCTCACAGTTGCAATGCCAATTATGGAAAAAGCAATCAACTCTCCATATACATCTAAAATGAAGAATTTTGGATGTTTCCGTAAATAAACTCCAAATGTTCTTGTAAAATATTCAAATTAATGTTATTGTAAAAGAACAGCTCAGCATAGGAATAAGCACCAAGTTCAAGAGCACTAGGAGTTAAGTAATTAATCTCAGGCTCAGATTTCTAGCTTGCAGGGAAGACGATCTTGTTTTCATGAAGTTGCCAAATTGTAAGAGAATTTTGGCATTTCTCCATGCTTTAGCCCACCCTCCCCAAACATACTGTCAGTCAGCTACGATGGATGACATCTCTTAACGTTCCCCATACCTAAAATCGATGCAGACACATTTTCACTCTGGGATATTGATGACTCTTTGATTGTCCCCAACACAGGTAGCTGAAAGATGCCACTTCAATCTTTGCTTTGCTGCCTAACAGGGGGAGTCTTTTCATGGCTGCTCTGTACATCTAGCACCATTAATCATGGACCACCGTGCCCTGCCACTGGGACTCAATAGCTAGGACCTGCCACAAAATTCAAAGGGGTCATTAAAACTGTGTCTAGGCAGAGATCCTGCAAGGTTTTTTTCAGTCAACTCATCAGCTAAACACAGAAAGTTGGTTCCAGGTAGTAAGAATCTATAGCCCGGTTCACTGGAGATCAAAAACAGCTTTTGAAACCTGTTAGCCTTTGAAACTCAGAAGATCCTAGTGTTCACTTGTTAGCCCTCAGGTAGCAAACATATTTAATTGCAGCAGTGCCTTGAGGCAAGGAGCCTGATATTGTCCACCTGCTCTTCAGGGCAGTGTGATCTTGCAGAGATACTTATCACAGAAGAGGACTAGAACTCTAAATTTGATACTAGCCTTTTGTTAGGGAAAAAAAGAGTAACATTGGACTAACTGCAAGAGGAGATCCACTAGGAAAACACTTGCTTATTTTTAAACTGATGATAGGTTATGATAGGTTTTAATGTGTACAGTTTAAGGAGCCCGGGAACAGTGAGGACTGGGAAAGCAAACGAATACTCAAGTGTGTTATCAGTGTAAGTATAAATGTAGTCCTAGTTAGGACAACAAGAAATTTGAAAATCTCCTTATGGAAATTTCACTGTCCAGACACATAAGACACAGTAATTTCTGTCTTTCTCCTCTGGTTTATTTTCCTTGGGCTAGAAAGAACAGGCAAATCTCCTCCACGTTGGTGCCAGGATTTTGTTACCTGATTCTTAAGCTGGTTCCTGAATCCTATCTGAAGATCAAAATACCCCAAGGAAAACATATAAGAACGTGGTTCTGACCTCTCTGAAAATCTTGCCTCTAAGAAATGAAATGAGCATAGATGTCTTACAACTGACCTTAATTTACAAAAAGCCCTCTTCTTTCACTCTTTGGCACAATAGCATCACTTATTGGAAGAGGAGGAGATCTATGGCCAGGATTGGGACATGACATAAGCGTCTGAAATAGAACATCAGTAGACCGAGGCTCCTATGAGACTGTGATGAAGAGCTATGAAGCTGAGATGAAAGTTTGCAGGGCTTTTGCAAACAATACATTCCCTTCAATCCATGGAGATTTATGTCTAATTTTGTGAAAGCACCAAAATGAGACCATGAGACCCTTTTTTAAAAAAGGAAAGATAGGGCTAACACTCCTCTTTGAGGTCAACCTTATTTTCTACCACCACCACTAAAAAGTCCTTGTTATGTCCTTGTAGACACAACATATGGAAAGCAAGAAATTTTGTAATTACTCAATTCAGTGTGTGGTGATATTAAGAAAATTAGCAAATAAATTACTTATAAATGCAGGCGAAAAAGGGTGCTGCAGACTTCACTCATAATCCCAGATACAAGTGAGTACTGAAGCTTGCAGGGAGTGAATTGTGCTGAGAATTTAGGAGACCTGAGTTTTATTCTCTACTTTATCAGTTACACTGATATCAGGCTCTACTTTATCAGTAACTCTCAGTTCCTGAGAAATAATTTTGTTATACTGTAAGTCTCCTCATTTATAAAATGGGGATAATGCCAGCAATCTCCTTTCAAAAAAGGCCTGTAGTGGAAATGGAAGGAAATTAGTAGATGTTATGATTACACTGTAATATACAAATGGGTTCTTTTCTTCTTTGTAGCACTGGGGATTAGCAAGAGTGAACTGCTGGTTAATACTGTGGTTATGCAAAACAGACAAATTGGAGAAGAGACAGATTAGGTTAATTGGCTAGGCAATTCTGTTCCTTTCTCCACCGCAAGAGGGGTATGATACCATCTAGTTTTAGCCTGAATTCTGCTTTAATGACAGAACTTGCAGGGAACTGTCAAGGCAGTTCCTTTGGGAAGGCACCTGCAACTCCCAAGGCTCAGTTTTATACTGACCTGCTAGACTATGTTGCTTTTCTCATGGTACTTTTTTTGTATAATCTAGGGCTATATACTATCTATATTGCAATACAATTTCTCCTTTTGAAGTGAACGCTAGGAGTTTTAAAAAAAAAGCTTAATTGCTTGGGTGTGAGTTTTCTGTGCCTAAGATGCTCAACCCAAACTCTTCCTGTAAGATTCTACGTCTACATGCCTTGTCCCAGGGCAGACACCTCACAAGAAATGGTCCATGTCTCTGCTGGTAAATTCTCTTTTCTTCCAGAGTAACTTCAGAAAACTGTATATCAAAAATAGCCCTTGGAATATTAACTTCTGAACCATGCTGGAAATAGCATGCAAGGAACTGTACCAAGACATTAGCAGTATAGATGATGGGGTTCTGGCGCATGGGAATGTTTCCAGGCCCTCATTAATTTCCCAGCTGTAGCCTATACACTAATTATGAAGCAACTGCTAAACAGTAGTGCTAAATATTGTCACTATGCACTATAGTTTGTAATGAAGAGGGAAAAAGGAAGACGAAGAAGGGTGCCAGGGTGAAATAAGTAGTGTTCCGTAAAATCATATTCCAGTTAGTTAACACACTAACTTTTCTGTATAGTAATGCCTTAGTGTGAAAATATCGATCTCACTGTACATTTCTATTCTTAAACTTCCTCTTCCACAAAGTTGAGTTCACATAAGTGCAAAGTATTACCCTGATTGCTCTCAGAACTAGAAATTGGTCCAGAAAATGTTAACATTGGAATCTGAGCATTTTTCATTTTTCAGTGAAAATCTCAAGCCAAAAATGTTCATTTATTTAACCAATAAGTTTGTCCCCTATTTTAAAATCTTTGGGTATTTTTCTTCATTCCAGTTTCACAGGTAATTCTGAAAAAATGATGATTCCAGCTAATCTTCCTTTAAAGTATTGTAGAAGGGTCTGATAGTGTCCTACTTTTCAGGTGGAGTGTCTAACTTCAGTCCCAGTGGGATTAAGGTAGGATGGTAGAGAAAGGGGAGAGGGAAAGTATCAATGGTGATATACTGGAGAAAGACTGGCTAAAGAGCACATGAAAAGAGTGGGTAATCTGAGGATGGAGTTCATTGCCTGAAGAGGGACCACATAAAGTACCTTTTAAAGCGGGGTGGATGTAGCTCAATGGCGCACAGATCTTGCTTTTTACCCGAGACAGTAATGAGGTGTTATTTCATTGAGGACAAGTAATGAAAGAAGAAGAAAGAGAAGGTTGAAGTGAGAGAGAATGCAAGAAGAAAAGAGGATAGTGAACATTGGTGGCTCTGGCAGAGAGCTCATTGCTCTGAGCTCGTTGTTGCTCAGAGCAACAGAAAATGATAGAAAGACAAAGAGGTTCAAAGAAGCCATTGGCAGGGCACTATCAGGCACATGGCTACCATCAAAATGATGGAAGAAGTCCAGGTGGCCACTGAATGGGGACCAAGATCACAAAAACAGCTCGATATGTGTTGAGTGCAATCAAACATAGGTGAAGATCTTTCAGCAAAGACAAGACAATTAAAAAGATACTGAAGTGAAACAGGGCAGTGGAAAGAGTTCAGATGGCGGACAGATACTAAGAAGACTGGAGAAAAGGGCAAAAAAATATCAGAGGAAGATCTAAATTGCAGTGAAAATGTCACATGTGATGTATTGCCTGGGAGCAAGAGCAAGCAATTGACAAATTTGGATTGCACAGTTAGCATTCTTCTCTGCTGCCAACTTTTTGTAATTTTCTTGAAAGTTTTATGGTGTATACTGTTGTCATTTTTGCTGTGTTTTTATCCCGGAAAGCCCAGTTTCTGGAGTCATGGAATGAAAGAAGAATCTAAAATGTTATTAAAAATTAAGTAAGCTAACAATGAAGATTAATTTTTGATCCTTAAAATTGCCAAAAAAGCCCTTGAATATATATCTTCAGATCATCCTAAAGCCTCAGGAATCGAAAAACAATACAAAGTACCAAGTATATTACTGTGTGAAATCTCACAGTCTTTTGGCACCTGATTCAAGATTTTTTAATCTAAAAACCTGAGAAAGACAGAGGCCTACTGTGACCTGCATCTCAAAAAAATGACAGTTGTATTTCTGGTGTCCTGGGAAAAAAGATAGTTGTTAGTATTAGCAACAGGGTGTAATTCCTCTGTCAGTCATGTCAACATAAGGAAATGTCAGATAATACCAGGAGGTAGCCAGACTTGTTCAGTAAACACTAACTCAACCCAGCATGAATAATTTCCTGCATTTTTTATTTTATTAGTTTTGGGGGGGTTTATGACATACAATCATAATTTTGCCTTCAGATGAAACATATATTATTAAACACAAATCCCTTCCTGTTTTTCTGAATCTTGTCTCCTCATCACTCATGCATCCAGCTGCCCTTTAGAGAATCTGTCTTGTCAAATGAAACATATAGTACACATTGTTTCATTATTATTTCCTAATTTGCTTATGCTCTGTTCTGCTCATTTGGAAAAGTGGGGTGGGAGGTGGGGAAGAGAAGACAGAGCCAAAAGCAATTGAAATGTCTTTCACAAGATGGTGAGCCAGGGAGATACTGGTAATGAATATATACCCTCTGCTACAGGGGGGGAAAAAAACCAAACCCAAACACAACAAAACATTAAACTACTAGCTCAGAGAATATAAATTTCTGGTGATATCTGATAGGCTGCTGAACAGTGTCCCCTGGGGATGCACTGAAGTCATTCAACAGGTGACAAAACAAAGCGTAGGCTTCTAGGGCACATTACTGCACAAGGCTGAGAGAGGGGAACTGTGGTACAAGGTATTCTGCTCTCCTCCATTAGCTGCTGCTCTAAAAGGAAATGTTCCTCTCTCTATTATTCCCAACCAGATTCTTGCAAACAATAGGGAGCCACAGGCAGGCAGAACTGGTGTGGCACTTCTGCGTGAATGAAGACCACCAGAAACATCCCGTAATGTCCTGAATCAATGAAGGTGCTCAGTTCAGCTGTCCAGGTGCAAGCTACTGCACTGGGGCAACCTCTTTTTGGTGAATGTTGGTGTGACAACACAAAATTAGACTTTCAAGCTCCCTGATCTATGCTATCATTTCTTTCACATGAACATGACAGCAGCAGGCATTTAGTGGCTTTTTTTTTTTTTTTTTTTTTTGAGGTTGTCTCATCTGCTCTGCTCTGAAGTCTAATGCCGACGTACCCTAGGGACATTTGACAGCACAAAAGATAAATCCAGTCACACCCAAGCTATTCAGCTACATACAGAACACCTTTCACCTCAATATATCTGAGATACTAACTGCTTCAGAAAAAAAAAAAATCCTCACGCTAATTCAGATCCAGCTGAAACATATTTAAGCTCATTAGCAGCGTAATTGAAAGCCCACACAATATTTCTGTTAGTAAATGCAAAGCTGAAATATTTATGGAAACAATGCATAGCCACACTAGTAAATTCACTCTGTGTCATGCTAATGTAGGTTAGAAAACTATCATAATTCACAGCAATGTTTCAAAAAGTAAGACAGTAAATATGAGATTAATCAAAAAGTATCTAAAGTCAGTAAGTTATTCTACTGATAGTCGCAACAACACGTTACAACTACCCCTTTTCTAAAGATGGGAAGAGATAAAAGGTATCCATGAAAGGTGTGTTCAAATCATCAAGCAGAGTGTGGGACCCGGGACACTCTTTTCCCAGGTTTTTATAGACGAATGGCCCATTCACTTGGCTGAAGTGTCACTCTTATTCTCTCTGACTCAAGTTATTTTGAACTCTTTTATGCAGAGTTGGACAGTTACACCAGAAAAGGTCACCCTACCATACCAACAGAGGTTCCCAGAAGAGAAGCAGCGTTAGAGGTAATGAGCACATTTAGGAGCTCAGAGGAAATTAATTTGCAAGAAGGATTCTACCATTTTCCTGGCAGAACATGGCTGTGAGATTTAGCTGTATGCTGTTCTTTCTTGAGAGTTACAAGTGGGGCATTCCACTTATTTCCAGGCAGTGAAATCTGCAAATTAGGACAGCATCAAAGAGAGCTGACTGGGATCCTATAGTGGTTAACAGCTGCCCATTCCTTTTTTCTGTAAGGGCTCAGGTGAGCCTAGGTGAGGAGGAGGATCTTCAGTGACTTACTAGCAATTTCATTCAGGCTTACTATACAGAGCACTTATGCTAGGTTGCAACTTATATGTCCTGCAGAAATGCTGTCCTATCACACAGGCTAATTTTATCTCCGGAAGGCTGTGCTAGAATGACAAAAACTCCAGATGCTGCTTGAAGGTATGTTCACCCGTGTTTTGTAATTGGCCGATCAAAGCAAACTCCAGCATGCTGTTTCAGGCTCTTCTGTCACAAAATCTTTGTGCACTGGTGGGAGAAGTGTGGTGCGAGCTAATAGCTGACAGGACTATTCTAACTATTCCAACCAAAAGAGTCTTATGGAGTGAATCAGAAGTCTCACTACCCATAGAAACTGTGTATCCATTGATACATCAGTCTGTATAAAAAAGTGTTCCAACATCAGTTTAAGACACAATTTATGCATTATTAAAAAGTTTAATCACTTATCATGTAAGTGTTCCCCCACCTCAGTGATTGAACTTGTTGTGGATAGTCTCAAGAGATCGGGAATGGTTATCTACCAGAATCTTGACCATCTCATCATGAAGTTGAAAAAATGAGTTTAACTCCCAATTGAGAGGAAGGGAGAAGTGCATTTGTCAATTCTCCAAAAATGAGCTAAAGAAATATGAACTCACCAAATATACAGTCGGAATATATCTATATTCAGAGAAGAACATAGCCACAATTTAGAAACATGAAAAGGTGTTTATTTGGAGAGATTTTTACCATCACAGGCAGGTTGAAAAGCAAGCAGGAAAACTGCAAGATTGAAGACCCAACCCTCTAGCCTCTCAGCAAACATTGGAAATACCTTTTACTATCTAAAATGGATACAGTAGAATTGCTTGCTTCTTGTAAATTAAGAAAACATATTGAAAAAAAATAAGGGAAAGTTTGAATAAAAAACTTTTAGTATCAACCATCAAACTTTTAGTTTCTGAGCTAGAAGAGGGAGAAAATCTTTTGCAACAAAAATCTCTGTGAAACATGCACAACAATGCACAAGGTAAAGAGAACCAGGATGATTCAGGGTGACTTTTGCAATAACATTGCAGAAAAAATGTTTTTTTCAACTGCAGAATGAGAACACGGGGTGCAAAAAATCACTAATGGTCAAAAGCATTGTCTTCTAGGGGGGAAAAAAAAGCAGGAAAAAAAATAAAACAGCGTAGATATGCGATAAAAGCATTTACTAAAGCAGAGGTTTAACATTTTGCCACTTTCTGGGTATTGCTTATAAAGCAAAGGAAAAAGAAGGCCAGAAGGACTAGATAGGCTAGAAGACATGGAGATGTTGAATTTCAGAATGCTCTACAAAAGGCCAGAACACAGTTACATCCTTTTAGTTTGTGATACTAAAATTAGATAAAAGCATTTCTCAGCTACCAGAGACACCCTGTGTCTTTCAAAGTTGAGCCCAGACCGAAACCATACTGTGTGAAGAGTGACAAATACGTTACTGAAAAGAAAAGTGAAATCAATCCAGTAAGAAAACAAGTTTTAATTTACAATGACCCCAGGAGGAAGAAAATGAGAAGTTGGCGATAGATTCCAATAGTAGCATGACATTATCACCTAGAAAGATGTTTCTTGGCTAAAGGATCTTACGCAAGTGCCACAGATTTATAGTACATGAAAAAAGTCTACTAAAAAGGAGTCTACTAGTTCCTTACATGTTACAAATGAGACCCAGAAAACTGAAGGAAGCTGACATGAGTCATCTGATAAGCTAATGGCATGACCCAAAACCTGAATGTAAGCAGCCCAGAATCCCAGGCTGCGCATCCCAGTAGTGAACCCATTGCAAAGAGGAAAGCATGAGCAGTGTTTATTGGATTCTCTTCTTCCAGGTACTAGCCATATACTTTGCAAATACATATTTGACCATCCTCATGTTACCTCTCACTCACGGAAAGTACACAGAAGGTTTGGAAGTACTTGGAAAGGAATTAAATTCTACTTTTAAGACTACTCAAATTTGGTGTCTCCCTTTTAATTCAGAGAACCATAGCTGATCTGTTTAGATTTGATGGCGTAACATTAAAAAGAGACTAGAATTTCTTCTCATGTTTCAGCTTCTCCAATTGATTAAAGTTTTACCTGACTTCTGAGATTTACCCACTTACAGCTTAAGTTACACAATTTTGCTAAGTATGGGTTTAGGATCAAATAGATCAGACAATGAGCAGCTGATCAGCAAGTTAATAAGCTTTCACATGAAAACCAGCTACAACAAATGAAGCTTCTACATGTTATAGGCATCCATATGAGGTCATTACAGATAACGGAAAACAGCTGGTGAATAATTTCATTGAAAAATTCTATAAATACTGCGGAATCATATGTGTAAGAGTGCCCTGTACTGTTGAAAATGAAATGAAAGAATGGATTTTTCTTTATCTTTGCTTGAAAAACTTTCAAAGCAGTGAGTAATGAATGAAGAGACTGGTAAATTGCTCTGCAGAGTTTCAAGTGTAAAGCCTGAAAAACTCTCTCTTCTTCACTCTGTAGAATATTCTCTGAGCTTTCCTGCTGTAACTCCAGGTAGCATAAGTAAGTAGGACAGGCAAAAATGACCCTGAGAGCTAAAAAAGAAGAGCATGGAATAAAATGCAAATCAAATACACAATGATACTAAAACCACAGTTTTTGCCCACTTGGAGTATACATGATCATTTGTCACCTCTACTATCAGACAAGGGAATGCTGTCGTCATCCTGTTAAAATGAGCAGTAGAAGAAATTTGCCAAATGTTCATTGATATATAGGAGCAAAAAAGATGAGCTGAACATTGATTCATAACATCAAGCAGCCTCAAAACCTCAGTGTGACCCCTCCGAAAAGACTAAGGAGTAAAAAGCCAGACTCATTCCTAGAAAGTAGGGTAAAATAAATAATCTAAAAAAACCCATTACATAGAAATATAAGATTCCAGGCTTCTTGGAGAGCACAGCCAGCACTGCATTCTAAGGTACATTGGTTCTATGAATCTGTTTTCCCATAAATATTTTTATCATGAGTATTATCAATAAGGGCATTCGACTCAACATTTCTAATAGCCAATGTAATCCTGCAGAGGAAACATGTCCCTTCTTAACCACTATATGAGCTGGGGGAGTTCCTTACATCATCAAGAAAGAACAACATCTGTTGCCCTCAGTAAAGCATTTTCCCTTCTTTTCTCAATAAATGATCACCCCAGAAGTATTGGAGTGCAGCTCAGAGTGTATGAGCAAGGGAATAAAGTAGACAAGAGCTTTATTCCCTTATGAAGTCCTGCAAAGCTGTGCTCCACTAGCAGAACTGCTGATTTTGGCTTGTCTGCAGTGGGCTAGAGGAGTCCTAAACTTGCCTCTGCACCACTTGATACACAGCTGCTGGGCTCCCCGTTCTCTTCTTTAAATGATGATTGAGTCCCCTTTTTAGGTTGCACCAAGACGGTGCTGTCCCCGTGACGTGTGGAATTTGGGTAGGCGCTACCATCAGCCTGTGGCAGGACTTCAGCAAAGCACAGTGTCTTTTTGCTTGAGAAGAGAATGAGGGCTAGACTTGAGCATCTTGACTGATGAGATGACCTTTCCTACTTTCTTGCTGGGGAATTCAGCCAGCTTTGGAGAGAAGGGATTTATATATTTTTTTTAAAGTTTAATTTCCTTCCTTATTTCTCTGCCTCACCAAAATGACAGAAGGAGGTAGAGTCACCAGCAGAAGAAATGAAGCTGCAAACCTGCTAAACAGCAACTCTGACTAAACAAGAGGGGAAGATGTGGCCTGTACCCAGGTGTCTGTAAGAGGAATGCCCACATTTTCCCCAAAAGATGTAGCAAAAGAAGCAAAATAGGAATGGTCTAACAAGAGCTGTCTTTTGTCATTAAAGTCTGCTTTGGAGCTGCCTTTGTTTCCACAGTCCCTGGAGACATCTCAAGCAGAACACACCCCTGTTTCGTTCCTTGTGCCTTTCCCAGCAGATCATAAAGGTAAGAAAAATCCCGTGTCCAAGCACCTCAAGGGCTTTTTATCCACTTTAATATTCAGGATTGCTTTCAGAAGAGACATTTAGGGTGTAGTCCTTTCCTGGCCATGTGCTCACTGTCTTTGCAGATGTGTATTTGTCCTATCGCCCCAAGTTCGGTGCGAATCTTTTTCCTAGATCTGACCTGGGAAATATTGGCCCTACTGTGACAGTGCCACAAATCATTATTTGGTGACTGAAAAGTGCTACATTCAGGCATGAAGTGGAGATAGCTGTGGCACTGCAGAAAACTTCCACAAGCTGCTGCCTTTTACATAACTTGGAGAAGTTACTATCTAATGTGCCTCGTGGGCGGATTAAAATTAACTTATCTCAGCCAACAGAAACAGACAGAGCCAAATGATTTCCCACAATACATGTGTTTCTCTCTTCCACATTAGCCTGACTATAAGCCACAACTCAAAGATAATCTTGTCCTAAATTCATGTGGCCACACACCTAATGAAGGTATAACTGACTCACATTGATTAAATTTCAATGAAATATTGAAGAATGCTTAATTGGTTTTAAAACCTCAGCAGTAGAAAAGAATTTATTCTGTCATGACTAAACTTAATAACTATGTTTCAGAAAATTTGTTGCTTTTTAATGACCATGCTGGCAATTTTTTGCAGTGCCATAGAAAAGGTGAATGGACAGAAATGTTTTTGTAACCACCAGTGCAATTTCTCACTCCATAGTATAAATACACAGTGGCCTGCCACAGGTTTCACCTATGTCTTGTTCTCTCATGTGCACTCTGGGTTTGTCTGCAGATACTGGCCTCTTTATTCTCTGAAGTGTCCCAGAACATTCATAGACATATTTCTGAATCCACTGCTCTGTGAATTTTTTTTTTTTACCTTGCTCTGGAATGAATCACTCCTCCCTCCAGCACGAAAACAAATGTGATTGCTGCTCCTGAACATATGGTACAGCCTAAAAAAAGGGTTATCTTGTAGGAGTGTATCTGTATAGATCACTTATCACACATTCCCTGATGGAGGATTTAGGAGATAGCATCTCTTTTTCTTTCTCAAACTGCTCATGTTCAGCATTTTTCTGTCTACTGCTTTCCAACATAGTAATGATTCCTCAAGAGAGAACAGCCCACTCCCATTACAATTGGCCTTTTACGTATTGCTCAGCAAACTTGGATTCACTCTACTGCCAGAGACTAGTTGCACAAGACGCAAAAAAAAATATACAAAAGTTAGCCTCCTTTCTGTGTTCACCATACTAGTTTGTCTAGATTCTTTCCCCATAAGAATGAAATTCAGGTTCTGGAGTGTTTGGTGACATTATGCCACAATTTTTTGTCTCTGTAGAGAGCAAACTGTAATCATGTGAAAAGACAGATTTTCAAAGTTATAAATTTCTATGCTGCTCTCAGTTTGAGAGAGAAGATGTTAGCAGGACATTTTATCCCAAAGCAATCTTCTGAGATTACAAGGTTTGTCTCACTCAAAAACCTATAAACATCTTCAGAAAGACCCATGTGATGAAAGCAAAGGGTCATTATTTCACAGGAATTCACTAGTTTTAGGCAAATACTTTGAGGACTTGAGAATGCTTTAACCAATATCCAAAAGTATCTAACTAGAATAGTCTCTAAAGGAAACCCTTTATAAAAATTCAAGAGACAACTCTTGAGTTGAAGGAACACCTCGCTCTATTCTTGGCTATAAGACAATCCTATGCAGCTGGAGTTGGCTCCTCTGATGTTTCTGTGCATTGGCTAAAATAGATTTAAGGCTTGGTAGAGCAATGGCTACCACAGTTGCCCACACAAAAGTTTACTAAGGCATGACAAAAGCAGATCTAGCTAGGAAACCTGAAACACAAACCCCTTACCTAAGCAGAAATTGTAAGTTTGGTGATGGCTGGTGTCAGGAGTGCACACTTTTAAGGATGGGAGGAAGAAAAGTTTACCATGGGTGCAGGATGACTCAGATAAAGGTGAATTGGAAGTATATGGAACAGTTTGGCCATAAAAGATGACACAGCAAAAATGCAATTGCATCGGCTGGCTTCATTTTGGTTTAAATCTGAGTAGAGTCATGGGCATGAGCACAGTGGTCCTAGGGAGCCTTTTGTTACTGAGACTGTTCACCCAGCCACCAGCACACTAAGCCTTAACTCTTCCTTCAGCAAGTATCGGCAGAAGTGTTTTAAGGCTGTGTTTGTGCTCACTAAACCTGGCCAAACTTGTACCACTGGACTGAGTCTGTGATTATTTCTTAAGAGAAACCTGATACTACAATCTCTCAACTGCAGCCCTGCTGGTATTGCGGTACTTGAGACCTTGACACAGGCATATCAATAACACCAGCAGAAGCAGCAAAGAGGAAGACACTGATGAATGACTCCAGTGACCACTAACCATCCCAGACAGCAATACACCCAAAAAGACAGATCTAGACCAAACCCCTTCCACAATGACTAACAACACAGAAGGCAGGCTGAAAGGCAGAGAGGTGTGTCTGCAGTGCTCAAAATGTCCTTGGATGCAACTGTCCAAGGGACTGGCTAGCAAAGAGCATCCGTACAGTCAAGCAAGAAAGAAGTATACATTTTCATATTTTTCCCTCTCAGGTTTCTTGCAAGCTGGATCCTGCTGAGATAAAATCCATTTAAAAGATTCCAGAGGAATAGGATAGGAGAGACTTAATGGATCATAGCTTAATAGCTTACCCAGGGAATAAACAATGATAGAGAGAGGCTTTGATCCTGCCATGTGCTTTCTGCAATTGTGGACATTGCTTAAGGTTTGGTAGGATCTTTCCTACCAGAGTTCTAGTCCAGAGGTTTTCAAAATGATCAGTACCTGTTGTTTCCATCAGCCTTACTTTCAGGATTGTAAGGGGAGGGTTGGTACTTGGAGACAAGCTTGACAGCCTTCTGCCATGTCAGTTAAAAAAGTTCTTCTTAGTTCTCAAGGAAGATGAGGCCATGTAAATTTATTTTTGATACAGCGTAAGAAGTTCCATTCAGCATACAACTGCTGTGACATGACTGCCAGTTAAAGTAACGAGTATTCACACTCACAAAAGTTAGGGCAATGGAAATCCTAATGCATACAATTGTAACATTAGTGTACACAGAGATGTCCAGTTTTATTGAACCTGCTGACTTCACCAGAAGACTTTGACAGTTTGACTGCTTTTACATTCTTGCCTTTGTAGAGGGCTGGTTCCCAAATGTTAAGAGCAGTACGGGTAGTCATGATCATCTAGTCTGACTTTCTGGACAGCAGAGTCCAGCATACGCTGAGGAGTTTATCCAGGGATTCTTCCACTGAGCCCCAGCACAGCAGTTTACTGGACATACGGTTTTAAGCATTTCTTAGGGGGTGAGGAATTGGTGACTCCATCTCCTCCTATTGGTTCATACCACAAGAGCTCATTTCCAATTTGAATGTATAGGTCTTCACTTCAGCCTGAGAAATACAAAGAATGGTTTACACATGTGCATACGAAGACAAACCAGTAAGCAAATAACAGACTTTGAGGCAGGACGGAGACAAAGTCAGCCTATTTAAAGCTGTTGTGAATTATTAAAGTTGTGATTTTTCTTTTGGAAGTGTCAGAGCTTCTATACTTGGGGGAGGAGGGCAGGGGTTGCGGAGATTTAAAGAATATAAAGAATAATGTCATAGGGGATGGATGGTCTGTTATTGGCCAAGATGACTGGCTAAATAGTCAATGGCTCCTCATAAAATGGTTGAGAGATAGGCTTGAGAAAGCCCAGGTGGCCACAGGCAATCTGCCCAAGGCCATGATAAACATGAAGACAAGTATCCAGAGTTTATTTATGGGAGAAGACCTAAGACAACAGATTGAAATTGAAGGGGAAGCAAAGACACCACGGAAAAAGGAAGACTATGACATTTCATGTGTAAAAGGAAAAAGAAGGTAGTCCCAGGTATTTAAAGCCAGCTCTGGAGTGCCCAGAGATAGGTCATTTGTTTTGTATCGAGCCACTTCCACTTGAAACGTGCCTGTGACTGTGAGGTACTTCTGTGTGTTATTATCACTATTAAAAGAGGCATAGAGAAAACCCCCAAACATTTAGAAGCTTTTTCTGAAGGTCACAGGACCACATGAACACAGAAGAACGTAAAACCATTGTCTTTTCAGCTTAGCGTGTTGGTTGAAGTTTCTACATTAATACTTAGTTTTAAGGTGCCTCTACTATCACTTTGATCATCAGAAAGTCCGTGGGGGAAGCCAGTATCATTCAGCCCAAGGGTTTTGTGCCGCAGATCTTTAATGCTTTCATGACAAGCCATTTTCAAAACTATTTTTGTGTAGATGAAATAAAGATCCTTTACTTTTCTCCATTCAAGGTCAACAGCAGTTCTGTGATCTACTGACAATGGCACATGATGCCCATGGAGGATATCCCATTGCTGTTAATGATTAATAGTTGCATTTCACTCTCCTCAGGGCCATTACTCACTCAAAGCTTCAGCATTTGAGAATGATGGAACATCCCTGGAACAGATAAATCCATAAATCCTTCCAAGCCAACAAAAAAATGCCAGCTCTCTAGGAGTTTCTTCACAAGTCAGGCTATAGTTTTCAGGTTAATAGGTGCATGTAACACAAGAGGGGGGAAAACAGATCACTGATAGGAGAAATCAGAGAAGTAATTTAAGGCTGGTTATTGTCACTTTCTATACTCTGTTCACTGTTGTTCACTTTGCAGGAAAAAAATGTCAGACAGGCAGACATCACTTACTGTCCACAGTATCTGCATCTGCAGCAGACATTTCATTTGCAGTTGTGCTGGGAAACGCGTCTGAAGCATACGACTCATCCCAAAAGCAGCAGTATAATAACATCACGAACCAGCCTTCACAAGGACTGCCTGTGGGAGTAGTGTATCAGTCACGTCATTCAGAGATATATCTGCTGATTTTAGCCACCGAAAGGTTTTATTTCTGACAGCTCTGTAGAAAAAATTCATCAAAGACAGCTGGACTACGTTTAGGCTAGTGCACTGTCTGCAAATGACTCACCCACTAAAAGCTCCACCTTCCTGGCTGGCCAGAGCTCAAAATCTACCACTACAGATAAACAGAGTATTGCTCTTCTCCTGGCAACATGGGGGGCCAGCCCTGTTGCCTGGGGCTGTGGTGAGTCCAGCTCATGGGTCCATCAGAGACGTGACTCCAGGGAAAGGGAGAGCAGCCGTCACTCCGCTCTGGCTGCATGCTGGAGCTGGCAAGAGGAGGAAGGGTAACCCTCCCTGAGCTGCCTCTGCAGTCACTGTCTAAACTAGATGCTGGAGCTAGGTGGTACGGAAACCTTCCCTGGGGAGCCAGGCAGTCTGTTTGTGTAGGTTGTCAACTATAGTCAACTTTTTTGTAAACAAAACAGAAGGCATGCGAGATTGCCAAAATGCTAACAGTAGGAACTCTCAGCTACATACCGTAAAGTTCTGCTTTGAAGTTTAACAGAGCTTTTCTGGACTCCTGACAGAAAAGTCTCACGTAGTTCTCAGAAGCTATGGTTTATTTAAAAAAAAAAAAAAAAAAAAAAGGCAGTTTTATTTGCTTCTTTTATTTTTAATAAGAGTGTTCACAGGTTCAAGAAAAAAAAAATTAGCCTTTTCAGCTATCCATTTTCAAAAGCAGAACTTAGGAAGCTCTTTTTACTGCTTGTTTTTCAGTGAAAACCTTTACAATTTTAATGGAATAGAATATTATTTCCTACATATTTTTCTTACATGTTGTGTAATTTCACTTTTTATTTTGCGAGAAAAGGATCTACAATTTCCTGAGTTGTTCCACCTATAGATATTTAGAATTAGCAATGGCCTAATTAAGAATATCTTGAATATTTCTTTGAATAGTCAGTCTCTGCAAAGTTTTGGTGCTTATCCAAATCTGACTGAACAGCAGTGAAATTTCCATAGCTTCTGAGGATGGAAAATAGGACTGGAACCCACAGAAAAGGCTGTTCTGCTTCCATTCCTGGCCTGTTTTACAGCAAAAGAAAGCACCTCATGTTACCCCTATGCTGGAGTAGAGAAAATACTGAATTTTTTGAGAACTGTGTGTGTTAACCCATCCTTGGAAGCAATATTACATTTCTTATCTCTGAGTCCTCATGGCAGGTTGCTTCCACCTGTGATTATCTCAAGTGTAGTTGCCATTATGTATATGATAGATACATGTATCAGGAACATACTATGTTGACTGACGAAACTGTGTCCTAAGTATAATTCATCTACCTGCTCGGTAAAATAATGGTTAGCATAAAAGGTATCTCAAAATAGTGGGGTGAGAAGAGAGACCATAAGGATAAACAGCCAGTCAAATCATAAAACACAGTCGCAAATGATTTATCCAGCAGAAACATTTAAACAAAAAAATCTCTGCACAGAAAAGTCAAAAGTCATAGCTCTTATAATTACACTAGTTAGCAAAGTCTCACAAAACCTCTAGCTTGATAATTCTGAATAGAAAATAAAGCTGAGGAAATCTCAGTCTGGTCATGGATTAAATCACAAGTGGAAAAAGAGGATCCAGTCCTGACAAGTGGTCTGTTGTGACTTAGCTCTACTTAGCTCTTGATTTGTAGAAAAATGCATATGGGAACAAAATGAAAAGAAATAAGGATTACATTAAGCAAAGTTACATGTCATTCATATCTGGGAATGGAAAGAGGGAGGAAAGATAAAGAATTTTTTTCCCCCAAATTGATCCCTCTGCCTTCATGTACCTTTTTATGTGTTCACATATGTCACCCTTTTCATATTGTATCTTCCATCTTCATTCCTCTGCCTTTAGCTAAATGTTGTGCAGCTCTGCCTTTTTGAACTGTCATTAAAACAACGTGTAAGAGACAGTATGGCAGATAAACAGCAATGCATGTCACCTAGTAAGTTGTGCTGTCACTGCAAGGAAAAAGACAGAACAGCATGCACTCAAAATTGAGCAAAACATCTGAAAATGTAAAAGGGGCTTATTGTTTCACATAAGTGAAACCTTAGTGGGGAGGCGCGGCTGGGATGGGACAAGTGTGGTATCTATTGCTAGTGTCAGAGAACAACTGAAAAATGTGATGGCTCCCAGGACACGAACTTCAGCCGGAGCTTTTCAGCTCCTACAGCTGCCGCTGCGTCAGGCAGAGCTGTTCCATTTCTGTCTGGCAGAGGGATTCATTACTTATGCCAAATCATCCCCTCCCTGAGGGAGCTTGTGTAAAGTGCACGAGTATTTTGCATTAGTTGGATGTCTCTCAGACCACGTGTTCAAAGCTTTTACAGGCACTAACACTAGATGCATCTAGCAAAACCTTGATATTCTGATGGCAAAGCTGGTCGGATACCTCAAATGAAACACATTTTTAGTGTTAAAATAGCGGTTTCTGTTAGATCCAGTTTTTTCTTGTCTCTTGTCAGGAAAATTAAAATGAAAGCTATAGCTGTGGGGAGCCACAGTGCTCTTCCTCTCCCTGGGAGGGGTGCTCTGCTTCCAGCCCTCTGCTCCTTCACCACATCCTCTGCTCCTTTCCTACTCCCTCACAGAGAGCCACCCCCTCTCCTTGGACACCCTGACCATCCCCTCGCCACTGCAGGGGCTGAAAGCAGGGACAATATGCGGGGAAGGAAGACCTCTGTGGTGAGGGGAGAGAGAGCAAAGTGAATGTGATGAATTTAGGGAGCTTTGCTTCCAGGAGGAGAATAACTCCCCGAGGGGCATGATGTACGATGGGGTTGGGGCTGTCACTCCCAAAGCTGTAACGTCCACAAAGAGATTGCTAGCGACATTTCCACATTTCCAAATGAAATACTTCTAAAGTTTTCTTTCCATAAGCAAACAAAGCAACCGTTATGGAGAATTTTCAGCCTGATTCTTGACAGAAACAGATGTTGCAATATTGGAATTTCCCATGGGATAGATATTCCAGGGTTTGTTCCATTTTAAACAGGGCTAGAAAATAAAACTGTGTTGATATATGGTTTGCTTCTTCATAGCCATTGCAGAGGCAGGTGGTTGGAGGATGTGCTAGACAGATGTTGCACGCTGCTGCAATGACTGTGAGACTAACTAGTGTGGATCTTCTTTTTTTTTTTTATTAGTTTTTAAATCTGCTCCTTGTTCAATGTGAGGGGCAATAAATTACTTTGTGGTTCTGTCCCATTATACAATAGATTAAGGTTTGCTTTGGGTAAACTGAGGCACTAGCTTCAAAATTTCCCCAAGATAACATCTCTTGTTTGGGAACTAGTAAAAGTGACCTGATCTGAAAAGCAGCCTGTAGCTCTTTTGAGTGTATGCCTTCTTGTCATCAACAAGCTTAACCAGGGCTAAGCAGAAGAGAGGAAAATGGCAGAAGCCAGGAAAACACTTGCAGATCATGTCCTCAGGGACTTTCTCTAAGTAGGAAGAAAGAGTCTGCTTCTATGGCTTTTCCTGGACTCCCTTTGCTAGTCTCAAAACGTGGCAGACTTCTGGACTGAAATCACTTAAAGAGGGGTAGAAAACAGGTTTTAACCTAGTGCAGACATACACTAACTGTTTCACTAACTGAGGGGCATGAAGCTCGGCAAGTGTGTTAATGCAATCTTAACTGGGGAGGTACGGGGGCTAGCAAACTGGCAGGAGGTGGGTCCCCATGACTAGCAAAGCTGGAAACTTCTCAGCACCATGCAGCTGTAAGGTCACAGCTTCGCCACATTGAGCTACAGTGTGATCCTGACTAAGCTCATAGTAAATGCAGGTCCCCAAATGTTTCATCGAAGTCCTGGCCTTGTTATTGTGCCACATCCAAGGGGTACCAAGAAAGAAGAAAGAAGAAAATTGTCCACAGCACAATCCCACATACACACAGTGAAAGCAGTGAGACAGCAAAAAGTCAGTAAAACTTTGCTCAATACTGCCTTCGATAGTTGAACAACATCTTAGTGCCTCTAAATGGACAGCTATGAAATAGCAAGGAATGGAGAAGTGTGATCAGCCATTGACACTACAAGATTATACAGATTTGGACAGGGAGTTGTAGGACTTTGCCAAAGTTAGGCACCGCTAGAAAAAACACACGTTGCAATTCCACGTTGCAGCAACATAAACCTTATCACTATGTGTGCTAATCAGGCCAAGGAGCAGCTCTCCTTGCCTGCTACTCCTTGTCGTCTTTGGTTTTTTTAAGAAAGACTAGACAGCTTTGATTCCATTCGCCTGTAACCTCCAGTGCAGCACCTCAGTGAGAACCTAAATCTTTGCCTGTAGTACAGCTAGCAACAGGAGCAAGATTTATATACTGACAAAGTAAGCCTGCTAAGGAAAAGGGAATTTTTTGTTTTTGTTTGGAGACGCAAAGGCCAAATTCAAAAAGTCTTATACTTGCTAGATAAAATGTGTCCTTTGAAGGTGTTAATATGAAGGTTAAAATCACTTTTTCTGGAGTAAAGCTATATCATTATTATTATTGTCTACTCTAAAACCAAAATATCAACTAAGTTTTGCAAGAAGTTTTACGTCAATGTGCTACTCCCAGGAGTATGCCACCTCTGCCCTCAAAATGCCATTCCTTTCACTCCACTTGGATAACCAGCATATTTCATAAACCCCAGTGAAACCAGTTATAAACACCTGTGCTACCATACAATGAAATACAAAGAAAATTCTAGGAGAAAACCCAAATGAAAGCTGTTTAAGAACAACTAAATAAAAGGATTTACTCTGAAAAAGACTCCAGCTCTGGCATAATTAGCTAATTAAACCACAGCCAATATAATTATCTACCATGAGAAAGCCTGGATGAGGAAAACAAAGAGAAAAGGTGAAACAAACAAAAATACTACATTTTAATGGAGAAAAAAAACCCCAAACAGCTAAAACCTCATATGCTTCCATTAAGCAGAGTTTGTATAGCACAAGGTGTCGCCACCTTTTCATCCCACTCCAACCTGCTGTTGTACAAAGGTGCAGTAGTGACCCCTGAAATGGGACTGTTGCAGTCCCCCAGGCTTTTGTTAGCACTCTTCACAGGCGTGAATCCTGTTCCCAGTGTTTATTTCATCCTTCCCCTTGCGAACCGTCCTTCATAAAAGGCATTAGTGTCCCCGGAGAAAGAAAATAGAATTTAAACTACTAGTCATGTATATAGCCTTGTGTCCTCGATGTGGCTCACCTCCCTAAGCAAATCATACAAAAGCCAAGCGTTTACCAGCGGTACTTCTGCACTGTTTTTCAAGCAAAGAGATTGCAGCATCACTCGTGCCGCTGAAGGTGCAGGAGGTTTGTCTGACACTACCCAGAGAAGATGGGGCTGTCACTGCCCTCTGCTCAGGCAGCAGCCTGTGACAACAGCCACCCTGGGCACTACGAGGCCCTGGACGGGAGGAGCCAGGTTCTGAAGGTGACTCCTTCCATGGTGGCCGTTCCTCCTTCTGCCTGCTCAGAGAGCAAGGCACTATCACATCATTGACTGAGACAGCAACCAGAGGAGGCTGCAAGGATCAAGGGGTGGAGGAGAGAAGCTGGGGTCCTCTTGGCTCTATTGCCTGATCAGCTTACGTGAACATCTGGCTCCCATTTAGGGATGAAAGGGAAGAGGCACAGAGAGACAGGATGGTTTCAAGCCAATTACCTTCATTTCTCCTCCCCTCTCCCATTGCCCAATACTGGCAGCGCTGTCAAATTCCTCCCTGTGGCACTCCCATGAACCTCTGCACGCAGCAGAGAGAGGAGTGGGCACCAGGCTAGTGACCCATCCTTGCCCCAGAGTAACCAAGCTGAAATTCTGCCTCTATGTACTCAAATTAACAAGATTCAAGTTCACTTGGATGCTGCCATCCCAACTCTGCAGCACACCATGAGGGGTGGCTCAGCGATCAGTGCCGTGTGTCTTTCTCATTCTGCAACAGCCTTCTGGAGAAGAGGCGCAGGCATCCCCCATCCTCCCAGCACCAGCAGAAGGACTGATTCATCAAGCCTGACTCTCTGAGGCAATCTGCCAGACGACAGAGCTGCTGGTGGGGTGCCTTTATGCTGTCAGCTGCCCATATGTCTATCGGGCAGCTACTGCCTGTGCAGTCCCCACTCTGAGAAAAATTCAGAGCACGGTTTGGGATATCTACATAAGAACCAATTCCACAATCCAAGCCAATTAAATAAACAAACAGATAATTAAAAAAAGAAAAAAAAAAATTTGGGTTGAGCAAACAGCTCTTTTATTTGTTTTCTCGTCAAAATGAAGTAAATTATGAGGTAATAAATATATTACAAAATGCCAAACTAGGCAAATTCAAAGTGATGCAAGGGGAAGGGGAGGGAGGACAAATAGGCAAATTCAGCACAAATTCACACCTAGTGCTGGCTGTCTCAAACTGTTCATCTCTGCAGATAAAATAATCTGTAAACCAGGAGCAGCTGAACAGAAGGGGCTTATGGTATAGCCTTACCTTGCTGTCTACAAGGGTTTTTCAGCCACCCTAAAGCACGGCTGTAGCCTCTAGTGGATGAATTCTTTCCCATCTGAGGATGCCAGGCCAGGTATCTCTTTCTTGCCCACCACCAGTGCATTCCGTTCTGTTGTTGTGGCATACAGGTGATTTTGCTTCCACTCTACAGTGCCCCCCACCAAAGGCGGAAGCCAATTCCCGTTTCCTTTCTGGGCAGCGTCACTTGTGGGATTCTTGTCAAATGCTCTGGGACCTAATATGATCATGCTATGACTCTGAGACATCAGCATGGCTGTGGCAATAGGGCAGGTCAGCCTGCTGGCTGGCTGCTTTTTCTCTGCTATGAAAATCAGAACATTTCATTTTAAACATAGACATTTCTCAATGGCATTATAGTTTCAAGGTTTTTTTAGATTGCAGTACTAGCCTGTTATCCTCAGCTAGGACCGGATTACCTTTGTGCTTGGTTTTATTATAGATTATTATGGATTACAGGGTACATGTCTGTACTGCTCGCATGTTAGACTGTAAAAAAGACATGTTTGGGGGAAAAGGGTAATATGGTAATGAAATAACCCATATAATGTTTTCAAAGACATCCGTTACCTCACATTTTCTTTCTTTACCATTGAAAATTTGAGCTACATTTCTCTTGTGCCCTTTTAAGAACAAAGAAAGGAGGTTGTAGCGAGGTGGGGGTTGGTCTCTTCTCCCAAGTAACAAGCGATAGGACGAGAGGAAATGGCCTCAAGTTGCGCCAGGGGAGGTTTAGACTGGACATTAGGAAAAATTTCTTTCCTGAAAGAGTGGTCAGGCCTTGGAACAGGCTGCCCAGGGAAGTGGTTGAGTCACCATCCCTGGAAATATTTAAAAGACGTGTAGATGAGGTGCTTAGGGACATGGTTTAGTGGGCATGGTAGTGTTGGGTTAATGGTTGGACTTGATGATCTTAGAGGTCTTTTCCAACCTTAATGATTCTATGATTCTATGATTCTATGAAATTACTTCCTTGTAGTACAAGTCTTCATTGAAAACCTACAAGTACAACACTCAAAAAATTACATGGAGTATGAATCTTATTTCTGCCTCAAATTTTAAGTTCCTCAGATTGTCTGAAATCCTCCTCTTTCATCCTTCCCTGACCAGAGCATTCACACACCATCAACATCTCAATTAAAGCCTCAAAATAGGTTTAAATGAGACACAAATATTGCATTCGCCTTGTACTGGATCACCTGAAAAGAATGATTTTTGCTCACTCTGAGTGCATATATTTTGCTCAGAAAATCTGCCTATTATAGGCAAATCCAAAAATAACCAGGCTTGTAAGAGCTAAAGCTAATGAAGACTTTATAATATAATTTATTTAGTCCAGTGTATTTTTCTTTTTTATTTTTCCAGTGCTGTGCCTTTTTCAGTTCTGTATTTTTCAAATGATGAGTCTTAAGTCGTTTCTCTAAGGAAACAAGCTGTATCATTGCTATCATATGTTAGGGTTAACTAGTGCAATCTTTGTACAAAAAAATACAGTTTTTCTGAAAACAACCTGAGAATACAAGCAAAAAGCCTACGAAGGAGAGACGATATAATAGGAAATTCAAAACAAGCAATTAGATAGGTGATTCTGCAGATATGGCAGTGAAATAAGGCACTAGGTTTTGGCTGTGTTTGTATTCTCCCCCTGCCATCTTCCTTGTCCTGTCTCATGTATTTGATAGATAAAGTAGTTCTACATAAAAAAATTAAACAAAATTTCTTGCACGAACCCCAAAACAATGCCCGCATCAGAACTCAACTGGTCAGCGCTGAAGAGACAAGGAGCATTGGGAACCTGCTGCAGGAGGAGCAGATACCCTCCTCCAAGTACCTCCTACCAAAAATCTAAAACAAAGATAACTTTGAAATGGGTAAAAAGGCTTCAGAGGGGGCTATACCGGGTGAGGTGTCAGACAGGAGCTGTTAAGGCACCCTGTTTCACCTACCCACAGCCTGGAGCCTGCGCGTGAGCAAGTGGGAGCTAAGTTAAGCAGAATGATCTCAAACTGGCAAGGCAAATTTTAGGAACTCTATATGCTTTAGGAATACAATATGTTTGTAAGCTTTTCTTTTTCATTTATAACTCTCTTGCAAAACATCTGTGGATAAAAATAAATCATCCTTTCCTTCAAGCAGCTAGTTTTCAGCCACTACTTTTACTATAGGGTCATCACTTTTGAAGGAGATTTCTTAGTAGTCTGGAGATTACCTGGATTGCTGGTGTCCCAGTTAAAATGAAGGATGAAGTGAGGGGAAGGAGGAAGTTCTCAGATACAGATTTAGAAAGGCTAGGAGTAGTTGTCATGCTCTGTGGTCACTGATACTTTTTCCATGTCTTCTAAAAGGACCCAGATGTCAGTAGCTGTGACCCGGAATGAGGAAGGGATTAGAGTAGGTCTCTGACACCACCTGGAACTCAACGGATCAGCACTGGAGAGACAAGGAGTATTGGGAACCTGCTGCAGGCACCACCTGAAGAAGTGAAAACTCAGACATCGAGCAGAGCATCTTGGGTGCTTAAATGTGCATTACATATACAAACTATGGAGGAAATCAAGCCTCATTGTTTTCATTATACCTTTAAGGAGATGACACACCTCTGTTGTATAGGTACATGCTTACAGTGAAGCCCTAATCTGAGTTTGATACTATTGAAGATGCCTTTCCCAAGTCAAATAGATTTATAACCTGTATTTAATAACAGTAACAACACCTATATTTTCTCCCCAAATCATGACATTATGAGGGGAAATTATCAGATTTGAAATGTGAGGAAGGACTTTATTAGGAACACATTGAAAGCTAAATCAGAACTACTCCCAGCTGTGATTCTATAGGCATGTTGTTTCTTCCACTGGCTTACCAAATTACCTTGAGCAAACTATTTAACCTCTTTCTTCCTCCACCTGCCTCTCTAGAAAATAATGGTAATCCCTAAAATGCAAGATTTTCAGGCTGAATCAAAGCCCATCAGAGTCAATGGTGGCTACTCATTTCTGGGGGCTTTGAGCCAAGCCTTCAGTCAAGCATTTGATCAGTTAACATTTGTAACTATCAGTGCTAACTATTATTATTTTGCTTAACTATGAATGACATGGGAGGTTGTTATTGTTAAGCAATCAGCAAGTGGCAACAGTTTTTTTGCACAGAGCAGCACATGAACTGCTATAAATCTGCCCTAAATTTGAAATAGGAAAGATAGTTGTAACTCTGCAGTTGTGTGCTGGCTTCTTAATATTCAGGAATGGTATGAATCTGAATATGTTAAAACTTTTCATTTAGACATCAGATTACTGACTCACCTGAAGCTTAATCAAAATCTTATTTCAATAGTTCATTTTGGCATCAGATGTGTAGCTCGTTATTGCCATGACGGGTGGGGACAGCTCCTGGCATTTGGGTTCAGAGCAGCTGAGAAAGAGGATGTGGCAGATGTTATGGGCAAGCATTAGCTCATCCTGAATTCCCCTCAAGTGAAAATGCTGAGCCTTTGATGAGCTAAATAAATAATTAGCAGCAGAGATAAAATGGGAGTACTGCTGTCTCATGCTGAAAACTGATTCTGATTTCCTTTCTACCCTGTGCAACACCGTTGGCTGTGGTGGGATTGCTTTCCAGCAGCACAACAGGGGCTGAGATGAGAATTAGGTTCTTTGCCTTTGTACTCAGCTCCTGAGGCAGAGCTTGGGGGTAGAGCTGTAGCATACAACCTCTCCACATACCTCGCTAAATGTTATTTGACAGTTGTTAAACTTTGAAGGAAATGGGAATGCCTCCAAGCCAGCGAAAGGTGCTGTCCTGCCCTTCTCTGCTTGCCCTTCTCTGCTCTGCTGGGGCACTGCGGCTTGGGCAGCAGTAATGCAAGTGTCCTCTCACATGCCCTCACATACTTCTCACATACTCACATAAAGGGACATATCTCCTTTAGTGATAAGTGGCCATTCAATATTTTGCTTTTCTGTGGTGATTATCAAGCAAGAAAATATTGGTCTGGGTCGTGTTTGCATGGTCTGCCTCTGCTCATGATGGACTGGCTCTGACCAATGGATTTTTCATCAGTTTCTGTACAAGTATCAGGTGGATGACAGTTTGTCACAACAATCGAGGACAACTTTAGTGACACTACTAAGATGTACATCTACTTTTCTTTAATTCTTGCTTATTTTTATATTTT